>NC_053474.1:5552419-5617593 GCF_015227805.2 Hirundo rustica
AAAACCAAAAGCAGAGTAAGCTCTCAGGTACGAGGCACTGTCCTGAACTGTGCCCTGCAGTGTTACCCTGGTTTTTCTGAGCCTTTTGATTTTCTTAAATGGAGTCAGATCTTTTTAGTTATTGTACAATATTAAGAGCAGCTTTCTACCTTTTCCCACAGATGTAACATAAACAAATCCTTTGTTTTTCATTCTCTGTCCTTTGTTTGCATATTTCTAACCTGAAAACAATTGTAACTGACAGTTGGTCTGGCCACTGAGGCTGAGGGGTGGAAACCCCAAAAAGCCAATCTTCTGCTAGACCCACAAATGTATAAAAAGTAAGAAATAAACAAAGGGGTGTCTCTCCGCCCTGTCTCAGCTTTGAGGTGGACGGAGAAACCTCTGCTCTGCAAAGCCCCTTGTCTGCGTGTGGCTGCTTTGTGTGTCTCAGTAACACTGCAGGAGGCACAGAACGGTTGGGGCTGAAGGCACCTCTGGGGATCATCTGGAGCAGGTGACACATCCAGGGGGCTGGCCTGGCTCCAGAGGAACACTCCAGAGCTCTGCTGCTCCCCATGGACAGGAGCTGTTCCTCACAGTGAGGTGGAGCTCGCTGTGTTTGTTTCTGGCCATCACTCCTCGTCCTGTCCCTGAGCAGGGTCTGGCACCATCCTCTGACAGCCCCTGGGGACGTTTGTGTGGATTGATGGGATCCCCTCTGTGTTTTCTTCCCCACAACAAACAGGCCCAGCTCCCTCAGTCTCTCCTCACCTCTCCAGCCCTTCATCCTCTCTGCAGCCTCCACTGGCCCCTCACCAGCAGCGCAAAGGGCTGGGCCTTTAAGGAACAAACTTTTCTATAAAGGGCTTGAACTAAATCTTTTGTTTTTGCAGCAAGTGATTAAAAATGCCTCCTCAAAAGAACAAACCAAACCAAAATTCAGTCCTTGCAAGTGTGTGTAACCACATCAGCAGCGTGCCCAGAGCAGCTGTGGCTGCCCCTGCATCCCTGGCAGTGTCCAAGGCCGGGCTGGACGGGGCTTGGAGCAGCCTGGAAGGGTGGAAGGTGTCCCTGGGGATTGGAATCAGGTGGGACTTAAGGTCCCTCCCAACCCAAACCATTCTGGGATTCCAACCGTGAGACAGACACTGATGGAGCCCACCAAGGGTCACTGCCTGCCTGGGACAGAGCTGTAAAGCAGCAGCCCAGACCCACCTTTGCAGCCACATTTCTTGCACACCGTGTTCAGGACAGCCTCCAGCGTGATCTTCTGGCTCGTGTAGTCCCTGAAGGTGCGTTTCTTCCTCTCATCCTGACTGGAAGGACAAGAACAGCTCTATTTGCAATCCATTCTCATCTTTAATCCCTCATTTTTGTACCAACACACCTGACAGCAAGGTTTGAAAGGTTACTCTTGAAGTAAAACTTTCTAAAACCAAAGAACAGAGCTGACCTGGCCTTGGGCACTGCCAGGGATCCAGGGGCAGCCACAGCTGCTCTGGGAATTCCATCCCAGCCCCTGCCAGGGGCTCGCAGCTCTCCCTGGAGCCTTCTCCTCTCCAGGGGAGCACCCCCAGCTCTCCCAGCCTGGCTCCAGAGGGGCTGATCAGTTTTTGTTCATACTCTGTGCCCTGGCAGGGACACCTCCCACTGCCCCAGTGTCCAGCCTGGCCTTGGGCACTGCCAGGGATCCAGGGGCAGCCACAGCTGCTCTGGGAATTCCATCCCAGCCCCTGCCCACCCTCCCAGGGAACAATTCCTGATTCCCAATCTCCCATGCAGCGCTGCCCTCTGGCACTGGGAGCCATTCCCTGTGTCCTGTCCCTCCAGGCCTTGTCCCCAGCCCCTCTGCAGCTCTCCTGGAGCCCCTTTGGGCCCTGCCAGGGGCTGGGAGCTCTCCCTGGAGCCTTCTCCTCTCCAGGGGAGCACCCCCAGCTCTCCCAGCCTGGCTCCAGAGGGGCTGATCAGGAGTTTTTGTTCATACTCTGTGCCCTTGCAGGGACACCTCCCACTGTCCCCATGTCCAGCCTGGCCTTGGGCACTGCCAGCGATCCAGGGGCAGCCACAGCTGCTCTGGGAATTCCATCCCAGCCCCTGCCCACCCTCCCAGGGAACAATTCCTGCCCAATCTCCCATGCAGCGCTGCCCTCTGGCACTGGAAGCCATTCCCCTCTGGGCTGCTCCGTTCTGCTCAGATTTACCCACTCAAGGGAAACGTTGTTGGGATCCAGGTCTTTCCCCGTGCCTTGGTGCACAACCTTCATGGACAGGGAGAGCTTCAGTTTCTCATCCTTCATCTAGAAAACACGGAATCAGCAGGACGAACAGCCGCGGTGTCCCTTACCGCAGAGGATACCTTGTGATAGCTGAGGTCACCTCTTTGCCAATGAGCTTCACCCAGACCTTGTCCCCAACGTCCACGATCTCGGCGGGTTTGTCCACGCGGCACGAGGACAGCTGAGTCCTGTGGACAAGGCCTGCACGTGGGGATGGGAGAGGAGACACAGACAGCCCTCAGATCCGCCCTCCGGGACAGCAGCTCCTGAAGTGGGTGCACACAACCCCTTGGGGCGTGGAAGAAATGTGTTTTTACACCATTGATAAAGAGAATTTAAATATTAATAGTGTTTATTTCTTTAGCTCATTCTTTTTTTTTTTTCCAGTTTTATACAGGCAGTTCTCCACTGAACCTCGGATCTGCGGTTTCCAAAGGGGCTTGGAGCAGATAATCCTTCGGGGTGCGGGAAGAATGTGTTTTTACACCATTAATACATAAAACCTAAAAATTAACAGTCTTTATTTCATCTTTAAGTCATTTTTATTTCCAATTTTTGGATTATTGTTTAAAATGTAGACACTCCCAGTAAAGCTCTAAATGTTAATAATAAATACAGCCAATAAATATATTTATGAATAAGCATATATGTATTTTGGAGGGCGCGCTCCAATTTTTTAAACAGCTAAGACAGGTCACAACACCCCAGGTTAGATTTTAATTTGGGTGATTGGCACGTGGACAGCAGGGCTCTGCAGGGGAGGAGAAATCTGGGAAGACTTTGCTGCTCCAGCTCACTTTCCAAGGCCACTTTGTGCCTCCCCCAGCCGCCACAATCCCACCCAGAATCCTGCAGGGAGCAGGAACTTCAGGAGGGGAGCAGGGAAGGGGTTCCTGGGGGGCTGCAGCCTTCTCACAACCACAGGCACAGCTTCAAGCCTCATTTTCCAGTTCTTTTTTATTTCAGCCTTTTTCCCCACTCATTTGCACTGCCCATTAAAATGAGGAAATCAGGCAAACTACCTAAAAGCAGAATTTCTACAGTTCTGCCATTATCTTCAAATGATTTTCTAAAACATCCTAAACTGACCAAAACTTTCACTAAAATATTCTCAAAGTATCAAAACACCACCCCAAATATCCAGAATTTACCGAAAACCTAAGGCACCCAGAAGTTACCAAAAAACCCTCAGACTTTTCTGGTCATCATGCAAAAATCCATCATCTCCTAAATGCTTTTCAGGAACTCCAAATTTCCTCATAATTTAGGAAAAACTCCTTTCCTGAGCTTTTTCTGAAAGCCTTTAATTCTGAGGTGGCTGCTTGCCTTGGACACACCAGCCTGGAAACAAAAAGCAAATCAGAGACACAAACCTTGTCTCCTGCAGCCTGGGATTTTGATGAATGCTCCATAATCTGTCACTGCAGCAACCTGGGGAGAAAAACAACACCAGAGCTGAAGGAAAACCCTTCCCAAAGGCCTGTGCTCATCCCACAGGGGAGAATCTGCACAGCAAACCTGCACAGTTCATGGATGTGGGGATTAGCAGAGAATTCCAGAAGGGTTTGGGCTGGAGGGATGTTAAAGGTCCTTTTCCACCCCCATCCCATGGCAGGGACACCTCCCAATGTCCCCATGTCCAGCCTGGCCCTGGGCACTGCCAGGGATCCAGGGGCAGCCACAGCTGCTCTGGGAATTCCATCCCAGCCCCTGCCCACCCTCCCAGGGAACAATTCCTCATTCCCAATCTCCCATGCAGCGCTGCCCTCTGGCACTGGGAGCCATTCCCTGTGTCCTGTCCCTCCAGGCCTTGTCCCCAGTCCCTCTGCAGCTCTCCTGGAGCCCCTTTAGGCCCTGCCAGGGGCTCGCAGCTCTCCCTGGAGCCTTCTCCTCTCTGGGGGAGCACCCCCAGCTCTCCCAGCCTGGCTCCAGAGGGGCTCCAGCCCTCCTCTGGGCTCTCTCCAGCAGCTCCAGGTGCTGCTGATGTTGGAATTCCGAGCTCTGCAGGTGTGGAATCACCTGAGCGGCGCACAGGGGCAGAATCCCCCTCCTCTGCTGCCTCTCTACCGCCGCACCCACACCTGTGCATGAAGAAGTCCAGGGGCACAGGTGTGTGCACCTGTACAGAGCTGTCACACAAACCTCCCCTGCGCTAACCCCTGACTAAAGAACAGAATAAATTCATACAGAGAACGGCCCAGCCGCGCCGCCCGCGCTCCGCACCTCGCCCTGGAAGATCGAGTAGAGCTCGGGGAGCGGCTCCATCCCCTCCAAAGGCCCCGTGCCAGGCAGCTGGATTCACCCCACGCTATCGCATTTCCTCTCCAGGACGCTGAGAAAAGAAACATTTCATTAACGCCTGAAAACTCTCAGAAAGGCCTCAGGCCTCAGCGACTTGAGCAGCGCGGGGATGGACCCGAACGGAACCCGCAGTGTCCCGGTGCAGGACTGACCCGGACCGGCGCGGTGGGACAACACGGCTCTTCCCGCAGCCCGCGGGGCGGTGGGGGCTCGTTAGCGCCCGCCGCAGCGACACCAACTCACGACCATCGCCTCAAGCTACCCCGCCCGCCGCCGCCATTCCCCCTCACGCCGAGAGGCCGCGCTCCCCGCCAATCACATCGCGCAATGTTCCCGTGTGGCAGCCCACAGCCAATCGACGTTACCCATATTACCCAGCGCCCGCTCCTCACCAATCAGAGCGAGGCGCGCCAGAAGGCGCCGCTCTCCCCGCTCTATGCTCGGCGCGCCGGCGGCGTGTCGGGGGCGGGATGTGCAGGGCTCTCCGCCAATCAGCGCCGAGGGCGCCGCGCCGACAGCCAATGGGACGCGGGGGACGGGGCCCGGCGCCCGCCATGATCGAGCAGCAGAAGCGGAAGGTCCCGGGCCCCGGCCCCGGCCCTGGCCCCGCTCCCGGGCCCCCCCCGGGCCCCGCCGCCCCCGGAGCCGCCCCCGCGCCCGGCCCCGACCTCCCGCTGGTCCCCGTGCCCGCCAAGCGGCCCCGCCATGACCTGCCGGGGGCGCCGGGCACCGGCGGTGCCGGGGGGCAGCCTCCGTCCGGAGCTGTGCTGCAGGCGGTAATGGGGGAAACGTGAGGGGAGGGTGGGCAGAGATCCGGGGTGGGATGGAAAGGTGACGGGAGAAGGCCGGGGGTGGTTCCAGTGGGAGGGAAGGACCACGAGCGTGTTGGGGCTGGGCAGTGCTGAGGCGCCTCCAGTGCTGCGTTGGGTTCTGGGCCCCCCAGTGCAGCAAGGGCTGGAGCAGGTAATGGGCCTGGGGAAGGGAATGGAGCGCCAGGAGAGGCTGAGGGAGCTGGGAAGGGGCTGAGCCTGGAGAAAAGGAGGCTCTGCACAACTCCTGACAGGAGGGGACAGCCGGGGGGGTCGGGCTGTGCTCCCAGGGAACAGGGACAGGAGGAGAGGGAACGGCCTCAGGCTGGGCCAGGGGAGGCTCAGGGTGGACAGCAGCAGGAATTTCCCCATGGAGAGGGAGCTCAGGGATTGGCACTGCCCAGGGAGGTTTGGAGTGCCCATCCCTGGAGGTGCCCAAGGAATTCCTGGATGTGGCACTCAGGGCTCTGGGGACAAGGTGGGGATCAAGCACAGCTGAGACTCCATGGTCTCAGAGATCTTTTCCAACCTCAGTGATTCTGGAATTCTGGTGGGATGTGCTATGGGAAGGTCAAGATGCTCAGCAGTAGTGACAGGCTGGTCATACCCTGGCCTTGTCCCTTGTCCCCTCACGGTGTCCCCTGTGTCTCCCAGGGCCCCCCGCGCTGCTCCTCGCTGCAGGCCCCCATCATGCTGCTGTCAGGACACGAGGGGGAGGTTTATTGCTGCAAGTTCCATCCCAATGGCAACACCCTGGCCTCGGCTGGCTTCGACAGGCTGATCTGTGAGTGTCCCTGCTGTCCCCTGCTCTCCCCCGGGCTCAGACCCTGCTGCTGAGGGGCTTTAGCTCAGCCCTCACCTGGCTGGGTCCTGAGTGTGAATTACTTCCCCAGGGGAGTGCCAGAAGCTTTTCCCAGCTTCTCTGCAGGTCCCATCCTGCTGGTGCTGGGAATGTGTCTTGCTGGGCACAGCCCTGTGTCCCCCTCACACAGGTTCCAGAGGTCTGCACAAATGCAGTTTTTAGTGCTTCAGGGTTGCTGAAGCAAAGGTTATAATTTTTTCCTAAATTCACCCTGAACAAGACCCCTAAATCAGCTCTGCCCTGGGGCTCACACGATGCTTGGTAGCCGCTGTGGATTGTCCCAGGTGGGACTCAGCAGTGGGGATGGTCCATCCATCACCTTGCTGAAATCCAGAGATAGGCTCCATGCTCCACAGGGGCTGTGGATTTTCTTGTGCTCACCCTCCCTTGCTGTCCCCAGTGCTCTGGAACGTCTATGGGGACTGTGACAACTTTGCCACCCTGAAGGGGCACAGCGGGGCTGTCATGGAGCTGCACTACAACACGGATGGCAGGTGAGGGCAGGGAATTTCTGCTGCTCACAGAGCCCAGAGACTCACTGAACCTTAGGGAATGGGGCTGGGGAAGGGAATGGAGCCCCAGGAGGGGCTGAGGGAGCTGGGAAGGGGCTGAGCCTGGAGAAAAGGAGGCTCAGGGGCCCCTGTGGCTCTGCACAACTCCTGACAGGAGGGGACAGCCGGGGGGGTCGGGCTGTGCTCCCAGGGAACAGGGACAGGAGCAGAGGGAACGGCCTCAGGCTGGGCCAGGGGAGGCTCAGGGTGGACAGCAGCAGGAATTTCCCCATGGAAAGGGAGCTCAGGGATTGGCACTGCCCAGGGAGGTTTGGATCCCCATCCCTGGAGGTGCCCAAGGAATTTCTGGATGTGGCACTCAGGGCTCTGGGGACAAAGTGGGGATGGGCACAGCTGAGACTTGATGCTCTTGGAGCTCTTTTCCAACCTAAATGATTCTGGGATTGTTGCCCTTGTGGCTTTCCCAGCGTGGGCAAAGGATCTCTGGGGGCACCTGTGACCCAGCAGTGCCATTGCTGCAGTTTTGGGGAGCAGAGGGAAGTTTGTGTTGGGTGTCTGGGATTCCCTGGGGAGGGGGAGAGAGCAGGGGAGAGGCTGGTTAATTTAAAAGGCTGTTCCACCCCTGCTGCTGAGCCTTGCTGCCTGTGCTCATCCCAGATGCTGCCTGAGGAGGCAGAAGAACAATTTCTAACAGGGATTAGAGGGAGTTTGTCCCTGCAGCTGCTCCAGTCTCAGTCAGGCTCCTCCAAAACAAAGGGAGAGGTTCTCCTCCCAGTGGTTGTTCCTGAAGGAAGGGTGGGAAGGGAGCTGAGCCCTCACAGTGGTTGTCGCCTGCAGCATGCTCTTCTCGGCATCCACGGACAAAACGGTGGCAGTGTGGGACAGCGAGACGGGGGAGAGGGTGAAGAGGCTCAAGGGCCACACGTCCTTCGTCAACTCCTGCTACCCGGCCCGCAGGGGGCCGCAGCTCGTCTGCACCGGCAGCGACGATGGCACCGTCAAGGTCAGCGTGTGCCCTGGGGAAAACCTGGGGGGGAAAAAGGTGGAAAAGCTTTTAGGATCTTCCCATTTAACTGGGCTGAATTCAGCCCTTCGTTACTCGTTTCGCTGCCTTATCGCTGTGAGCTCAGGATCAAAAATGTGACATCCAATTTCACCGCTCCTTTCTTTTCTGTGCTTCTCAGGGGGATTGGGAGGGTTGAGCTGCTCAGCTGAGCTTTTTGTGCTGCTCTTGATGAGCAAAGCATGAGAAAACTGTTTCTGAAATCTGGGCTGGCACCTTGTTCTCTTTCCTGAAATCTCCGGTGCTGGCTCCTTTTTCTCTCTCCTGAAATCTGTGCTGGCCCCTTCTTCCCTCCCTTCTTTCCCGGGCCCCAAACACAGCAGAATTAATGTCTTTTATAAAGATCTCCGGATTGGATGTTTTTTGTAATGATTTCCTGAGATCTACAAAGAGATTTTTGGGAGAGCAGTCTGAGTCTCTGCCACTGTCTCTCCACCTCCCTGTGATTTTGGTGTTAAATACCTGTGCCCACCTCTTAGAAGTGCCACGTTTCTTTCCAGCTGTGGGATATCAGGAAAAAAGCTGCTGTCCAGACATTCCAGAACACCTACCAGGTCTTGGCTGTCACCTTCAATGACACCAGTGACCAGATCATCTCTGGAGGCATCGACAATGACATCAAGGTAGGACCCTGTGTCCCTTTCCCTCCGTGCTCTTCCATCCTGTCACACCTTGTGTTGCTCAGGGACAGCCGTGGGGTCACCTGCTGAATTTTACATCCCCAGCCCCCCTGGGCCTGCTGCGTCCATCCCTGCTGGTGCTGCGGGGCCAGAGGAGTGGCAGGGAGCTGCTCTGTGCTGGCAGTGACAGCCTGGCATTCCCGGTGTCCCAGCACTGCTGGCACCCGCCGGAGCCAGCGTGGAATGCTGGGACAGAGCCATGTGTGAGGTAACCTGGAGAAAACGTCCCAGGGGAGAGTGAACGTCCCCTCTGTGCCCTTTGCCCCAGTTTGCAGCTCACCCTGGCACCTGCTGCTGTGGAAAGAGTGAGCTCAGCGTTCCCTTCAGCTGATTGCCCTGCTGGCTGCAGGGCCCAGGCTGTCCCTGTGCCCTCAGCCCCTGCTCCAGCCTGTCACAGCTGTGCTTGGTGTGGCACTGCCACCAGAGCTGTCCCCAGCCTGTCACAGCCATTGCTTGGTGTGACACTGCCACCGGAGCTGTCCCCAGCCTCTGAGAGCTGTCCCCAGCCTGTCACAGCTGTGCTCGGTGTGACACTGCCACCGGAGCTGTCCCCAGCCTGTCACAGCTGTGCTCAGTGTGACACTGCCACCGGAGCTGTCCCCAGCCTGTCACAGCCATTGCTCGGTGTGACACTGCCACCGGAGCTGTCCCCAGCCTGTCACAGCCATTGCTCGGTGTGGCACTGCCACCGGAGCTGTCCCCAGCCTGCCACAGCTGTGCTCGGTGTGACACTGCCACCAGAGCTGTCCCCAGCCTGTCAGAGCTGTCCCCAGCCTGTCACAGCTGTGCTTGGTGTGACACTGCCACCAGAGCTGTCCCAGCCTGTCACAGCCATTGCTCGGTGTGACACTGCCACCGGAGCTGTCCCCAGCCTGTCACAGCCATTGCTCGGTGTGGCACTGCCACCGGAGCTGTCCCCAGCCTGCCACAGCTGTGCTCGGTGTGACACTGCCACCAGAGCTGTCCCCAGCCTGTCAGAGCTGTCCCCAGCCTGTCACAGCTGTGCTCGGTGTGACACTGCCACCGGAGCTGTCCCCAGCCTGTCACAGCCATTGCTCGGTGTGACACTGCCACCAGAGCTGTCCCCAGCCTGTCAGAGCTGTCCCCAGCCTGTCACAGCCATTGCTTGGTGTGGCACTGCCACCAGAGCTGTCCCCAGCCTGTCACAGCCATTGCTTGGTGTGGCACTGCCACCAGAGCTGTCCCCAGCCTGTCACAGCTGTGCTCAGTGTGACACTGCCACCAGAACTGTCCCCAGCCTGTCACAGCTGTGCTCAGTGTGACACTGCCACCGGAGCTGTCCCCAGCCTGTCACAGCCATTGCTTGGTGTGGCACTGCCACCAGAACTGTCCCCAGCCTGTCACAGCTGTGCTCGGTGTGGCACTGCCACCAGAGCTGTCCCCAGCCTGTCACAGCCATTGCTTGGTGTGACACTGCCACCAGAGCTGTCCCCAGCCTGTCACAGCTGTGCTCGGTGTGACACTGCCACCGGAGCTGTCCCCAGCCTGTCACAGCCATTGCTCGGTGTGACACTGCCACCGGAGCTGTCCCCAGCCTGTCACAGCCATTGCTCGGTGTGACACTGCCACCAGAGCTGTCCCCAGCCTGTCACAGCTGTGCTCGGTGTGACACTGCCACCGGAGCTGTCCCCAGCCTGTCACAGCTGTGCTCGGTGTGACACTGCCACCACAGCTGTCCCCAGCCTGTCACAGCTGTGCTTGCTCTGGCACTGCCACCACAGCTGTCCCCAGCCTGTCACAGCTGTGCTCGGTGTGACACTGCCACCAGAGCTGTCCCCAGCCTGTCACAGCCATTGCTTGGTGTGGCACTGCCACCAGAGCTGTCCCCAGCCTGTCACAGCTGTGCTCAGTGTGACACTGCCACCAGAGCTGTCCCCAGCCTCTCACAGCTGTGCTTGCTGTGGCACTGCCACCAGAGCTGTCCCCAGCCTGTCACAGCTGTGCGTGCTCTGGCACTGCCACCACAGCTGTTCCCAGTGCCTCTCTTTGGGAAGAGCAGCCTGGAGCTGTGGGAATTGGGGAGCTCCTGCTCTGTCCCACCGTGCAGGGGGATTTGGGGGGTTCTGTGGCCAGTTCAAGAGGAGTTCTGCAGGCACGGGGCTCCTGACATTCAACTCCTCAGAGGCTGAACATCCTCACTTAGAAATCTTTTAAAAGGCAAATTCTTTCTTTCAAGAAAATCTTTCTAGAACACCCATAAACTTCCAGCCTTGTATTTTCATAGAATCATGGAGTTCTTCGGATGGAAAGGGACCCGAAAGCTCATCCCATCCCACCCCTGCCCTGGCAGGGACACCTCCCACTGTGCCAGTGTCCAGCCTGGCCTTGGGCACTGCCAGGGATCCAGGGGCAGCCACAGCTGCTCTGGGAATTCCATCCCAGCCCCTGCCCACCCTCCCAGGGAACAATTCCTGATTCCCAATCTCCCATGCAGCGCTGCCCTCTGGCACTGGAAGCCATTCCCTGTGTCCTACATGTGTGGGGCTGCTGCCATGTAACTCCTTGGGGGTTGAACACGTCCAGTTCCAAATCTCTGGCACAAATCCCATTTCCCCACAACTCCCATCACGCTCCAGAGCCCAGCAGCTGGATCCCATGGCTGATTGAGCAGTGTCTGGGGCGCTGTGGGAGCTGGAGCTCCAGCGTTCCTGGCTGTGTTTGCTGTGCCAGGTGTGGGACCTGCGGCAGAACAAGCTCACCTACACCATGCGGGGCCACGCCGACTCGGTGACGGGCCTGAGCCTCAGCTCCGAGGGCTCCTACCTGCTCTCCAACGCCATGGACAACACAGGTAGGGCCTGCTGAGCCCCCCAGGGACACCCCTGGGTGTTCATCCCGGGAGAAATGCCTGGGGTGGGCTGCAGGGAGAGTAGCTCCAGAGCTACACTGTGGATTTGTGTCCTTGTGAAGGGGAGCAGCAGCCTCAGGGGGTTTGTCCCTGCTCCTGGAGGGAATTGGGGCCAAGGGAAATGGCACAGGTTATCCTGCAGGGATTGGGTACAGGAGCCATGGCACAGGTTATCCTGCAGGGACTGGAGACAGGAGCAGTGGCACAGGTTATCCTGCAGGATATGGGACAGGAGCCATGGCACAGGTTATCCTGCAGGATATGGGACAGGAGCAGTGGCACAGGTTATCCTGCAGGGATTGGGTACAGGAGCCATGGCACAGGTTATCCTGCAGGGATTGGGTACAGGAGCCATGGCACAGGTTATCCTGCAGGATATGGGACAGGAGCAGTGGCACAGGTTATCCTGCAGGGATTGGGGACAGGAGCAGTGGCACAGGTTATCCTGCAGGATGTGGGACAGGAGCAGTGGCACAGGTTATCCTGCAGGACATGGGACAGGAGCAGTGGCACAGGTTATCCTGCAGGATATGGGACAGGAGCAGTGGCACAGGTTATCCTGCAGGGGTTGGGGACAGGAGCCATGGCACAGGTTATCCTGCAGGGACTGGGACAGGAGCAGTGGCACAGGTTATCCTGCAGGGATTGGGGACAGGAGCAGTGGCACAGGTTATCCTGCAGGACATGGGACAGGAGCAGTGGCACAGGTTATCCTGCAGGATATGGGACAGGAGCAGTGGCACAGGTTATCCTGCAGGGGTTGGGGACAGGAGCCATGGCACAGGTTATCCTGCAGGATATGGGACAGGAGCAGTGGCACAGGTTATCCTGCAGGATGTGGGACAGGAGCAGTGGCACAGGTTATCCTGCAGGGATATGGGACAGGAGCAGTGGCACAGGTTATCCTGCAGGATATGGGACAGGAGCAGTGGCACAGGTTATCCTGCAGGATATGGGACAGGAGCAGTGGCACAGGTTATCCTGCAGGATATGGGACAGGAGCAGTGGCACAGGTTATCCTGCAGGACATGGGACAGGAGCAGTGGCACAGGTTATCCTGCAGGACATGGGACAGGAGCAGTGGCACAGGTTATCCTGCAGGGATTGGGGACAGGAGCAGTGGCACAGGTTATCCTGCAGGGATTGGGGACAGGAGCAGTGGCACAGGTTATCCTGCAGGGATTGGGGACAGGAGCAGTGGCACAGGTTATCCTGCAGGATATGGGACAGGAGCAGTGGCACAGGTTATCCTGCAGGGATTGGGACAGGAGCAGTGGCACAGGTTATCCTGCAGGATATGGGACAGGAGCAGTGGCACAGGTTATCCTGCAGGATATGGGACAGGAGCAGGGGCACAGGTTATCCTGCAGGGATTGGGGACAGGAGCAGTGGCACAGGTTATCCTGCAGGATGTGGGACAGGAGCCATGGCACAGGTTATCCTGCAGGGATTGGGACAGGAGCAGTGGCACAGGTTATCCTGCAGGGATTGGGGACAGGAGCAGTGGCACAGGTTATCCTGCAGGGATTGGGGACAGGAGCAGTGGCACAGGTTATCCTGCAGGGATTGGGTACAGGAGCCATGGCACAGGTTATCCTGCAGGGTATGGGACAGGAGCAGTGGCACAGGTTATCCTGCAGGGATTGGGTACAGGAGCCATGGCACAGGTTATCCTGCAGGGTATGGGACAGGAGCAGTGGCACAGGTTATCCTGCAGGATGTGGGACAGGAGCAGTGGCACAGGTTATCCTGCAGGACATGGGACAGGAGCAGTGGCACAGGTTATCCTGCAGGACATGGGACAGGAGCAGTGGCACAGGTTATCCTGCAGGATATGGGACAGGAGCAGTGGCACAGGTTATCCTGCAGGATATGGGACAGGAGCAGTGGCACAGGTTATCCTGCAGGACATGGGACAGGAGCGGTGGCACAGGTTATCCTGCAGGGATTGGGGACAGGAGCAGTGGCACAGGTTATCCTGCAGGATGTGGGACAGGAGCAGTGGCACAGGTTATCCTGCAGGATATGGGACAGGAGCAGTGGCACAGGTTATCCTGCAGGACATGGGACAGGAGCAGTGGCACAGGTTATCCTGCAGGATATGGGACAGGAGCAGTGGCACAGGTTATCCTGCAGGGGTTGGGGACAGGAGCCATGGCACAGGTTATCCTGCAGGGACTGGGACAGGAGCAGTGGCACAGGTATCCTGCAGGGATTGGGGACAGGAGCAGTGGCACAGGTTATCCTGCAGGACATGGGACAGGAGCAGTGGCACAGGTTATCCTGCAGGATATGGGACAGGAGCAGTGGCACAGGTTATCCTGCAGGGGTTGGGGACAGGAGCCATGGCACAGGTTATCCTGCAGGATATGGGACAGGAGCAGTGGCACAGGTTATCCTGCAGGATGTGGGACAGGAGCAGTGGCACAGGTTATCCTGCAGGGATATGGGACAGGAGCAGTGGCACAGGTTATCCTGCAGGATATGGGACAGGAGCAGTGGCACAGGTTATCCTGCAGGATATGGGACAGGAGCAGTGGCACAGGTTATCCTGCAGGATATGGGACAGGAGCAGTGGCACAGGTTATCCTGCAGGACATGGGACAGGAGCAGTGGCACAGGTTATCCTGCAGGACATGGGACAGGAGCAGTGGCACAGGTTATCCTGCAGGGATTGGGGACAGGAGCAGTGGCACAGGTTATCCTGCAGGGATTGGGGACAGGAGCAGTGGCACAGGTTATCCTGCAGGGATTGGGGACAGGAGCAGTGGCACAGGTTATCCTGCAGGATATGGGACAGGAGCAGTGGCACAGGTTATCCTGCAGGGATTGGGACAGGAGCAGTGGCACAGGTTATCCTGCAGGGACTGGGGACAGGAGCAGTGGCACAGGTTATCCTGCAGGGATTGGGGACAGGAGCAGTGGCACAGGTTATCCTGCAGGATATGGGACAGGAGCAGTGGCACAGGTTATCCTGCAGGATATGGGACAGGAGCAGGGGCACAGGTTATCCTGCAGGGATTGGGGACAGGAGCAGTGGCACAGGTTATCCTGCAGGATGTGGGACAGGAGCCATGGCACAGGTTATCCTGCAGGGATTGGGACAGGAGCAGTGGCACAGGTTATCCTGCAGGGATTGGGGACAGGAGCAGTGGCACAGGTTATCCTGCAGGGATTGGGTACAGGAGCCATGGCACAGGTTATCCTGCAGGGTATGGGACAGGAGCAGTGGCACAGGTTATCCTGCAGGGATTGGGTACAGGAGCCATGGCACAGGTTATCCTGCAGGATATGGGACAGGAGCAGTGGCACAGGTTATCCTGCAGGATGTGGGACAGGAGCAGTGGCACAGGTTATCCTGCAGGACATGGGACAGGAGCAGTGGCACAGGTTATCCTGCAGGACATGGGACAGGAGCAGTGGCACAGGTTATCCTGCAGGACATGGGACAGGAGCAGTGGCACAGGTTATCCTGCAGGATATGGGACAGGAGCAGTGGCACAGGTTATCCTGCAGGATATGGGACAGGAGCAGTGGCACAGGTTATCCTGCAGGACATGGGACAGGAGCGGTGGCACAGGTTATCCTGCAGGGATTGGGGACAGGAGCAGTGGCACAGGTTATCCTGCAGGATGTGGGACAGGAGCAGTGGCACAGGTTATCCTGCAGGATGTGGGACAGGAGCAGTGGCACAGGTTATCCTGCAGGGATTGGGTACAGGAGCCATGGCACAGGTTATCCTGCAGGGACTGGGGACAGGAGCCATGGCACAGGTTATCCTGCAGGGATTGGGACAGGAGCAGTGGCACAGGTTATCCTGCAGGATGTGGGACAGGAGCAGTGGCACAGGTTATCCTGCAGGATATGGGACAGGGGCCGTGGCACAGGTTATCCTGCAGGATGTGGGACAGGAGCAGTGGCACAGGTTATCCTGCAGGGATTGGGTACAGGAGCCATGGCACAGGTTATCCTGCAGGGATTGGGGACAGGAGCAGTGGCACAGGTTATCCTGCAGGGATTGGGGACAGGAGCAGTGGCACAGGTTATCCTGCAGGGATTGGGGACAGGAGCAGTGGCACAGGTTATCCTGCAGGACATGGGACAGGAGCAGTGGCACAGGTTATCCTGCAGGATATGGGACAGGAGCAGTGGCACAGGTTATCCTGCAGGACATGGGACAGGAGCAGTGGCACAGGTTATCCTGCAGGACATGGGACAGGAGCAGTGGCACAGGTTATCCTGCAGGATATGGGACAGGAGCAGTGGCACAGGTTATCCTGCAGGACATGGGACAGGAGCAGTGGCACAGGTTATCCTGCAGGATATGGGACAGGAGCAGTGGCACAGGTTATCCTGCAGGATATGGGACAGGAGCAGTGGCACAGGTTATCCTGCAGGATGTGGGACAGGAGCAGTGGCACAGGTTATCCTGCAGGATGTGGGACAGGAGCAGTGGCACAGGTTATCCTGCAGGATATGGGACAGGAGCAGTGGCACAGGTTATCCTGCAGGACATGGGACAGGAGCAGTGGCACAGGTTATCCTGCAGGGATTGGGGACAGGAGCAGTGGCACAGGTTATCCTGCAGGATATGGGACAGGAGCAGTGGCACAGGTTATCCTGCAGGATGTGGGACAGGAGCCGTGTCACAGCTCTGTCCCCTCAGCAGGAGTGGCAGCCCAGCTCCTGCAGGACACTGGGGACAAGAGCCCAGGTTATCCGTGCCCTCTGGGCCTGGCTCGTGTCAGGGTGGCTTGGCTGTGTCCCCTCAGCATGAGTGACAGCCCAGCTGCCACCTGCCTGTCCCCTTGTCCCTCAGTGAGGCTGAGCCCACCAGGGCCATGCCCATGTGGGATGTGAAGATGTGGGATCCCCCACGTGGGGTTCTTCAGGGTGAAGAAAACCCTCCTGTAAGGAGGTGGTGGCTCAGTTTTGGGATGGCAGTTTGGGATTTTTTTGTAATTCATATCGCTGCCGTTGTCCTGCCAGAGCAAAGGCTCCTGCAGGGAGAGCTGCTGGTTCCTGTGGCCTTTGGGAAATGCGGGGTCAGGGAGCCTGTCCTGGGCACCGGGGTTTGCCAGGGCTGCCCTCTCCCTGTCCCTCTCAGCTGCTGGCTCTGACTGTTGCAGTTCGGATCTGGGACGTGAGGCCCTTCGCCCCCAAGGAGAGATGTGTGAAGATTTTCCAGGGAAATGTCCATAATTTTGAAAAGGTGAGTGTGCTCCGCTCCTTGTTCAGTTCTCTCTGCTCTTAACTTTTCTCTAAATTGTTTTTTTCAAATCAAGTTTAGGCCAGAAAGGCTTTAATAAGAACTCAAAGAAATATGAATACTCAAAGTGGGATTCCAATTAAAGCCTCAGTAACACGATTTCTTTGCTTGGTTCAGCTGTAATTAGCTGTAAATTAAGTATTTTCTACACTTACCATCGACTTTGTGTAAAATAAGGCACTGGCTGTTTCCAGCAATAAAATAAAATCTGTAATTACCATCTCATCTTCCAAGGGACATCATTAAAGTGATGCTGGTTAAAGTCTCGTGGCGGTTTTAATTCAAGGAGAAGGGAAAACTGAATAGATCTGTGCTTGTTCTTTGGTTTTAGAACCTTCTGAGGTGCTCCTGGTCCCCAGATGGCAGTAAAATTGCAGGAGGATCTGCTGACAGGTGAGATGCCACTGCTTTCCTCTGTCCCCATCAATCCATGGTGGATTTGCAGTGTTCCTGCAACAGAATCTCAGGGCTCGGGATTGTGTGTGAAATCCCAAACAGCGCTCAGGGAGTTTTCCTGATTTCCACTGGGGTGTGTTGCTGTTGCTTTGGTGTCCATGGAGGAGTTGTAAAATCTGGTTATTATTGTCAAAAGCTGGCTGAGGATCTGCCCTGCCCACCACAGGATCCCCCAGCAGGTGACAGGGACACCTTTGTGTCCTGTGAGGGTCTTTGAGAGCAGGGTCTATGTGGGGTTGGAGGATGAGGACCACAAATCCCAGTTAAATCCATGGTGGGATTCCAGAGATCGTTAATGACCCCTCCTTTAATTAAGCAGAAATTAAGATCAATTGGCACATCTCAGACTTGTAAATGAAAGTTTCTGTGAGGTGAGCTGAGGAGTGGAAAGTTCAGAGGGAGGAAGCAGAACAGGGTCTGAAGGTCCCTGTGAAGGACACCAGCGTCCCCTGGAGCAAATCCAGGCCCAAATGCAGAGCCAGGGGGGACAGGAATTCCCGCAGGCTGGGGGCCAGGGCATGGAGCTGCAGTAATCACCAGAGTAATGAGTTTCTGATGGCAGACAGGCAGAACTTGAGCTCTCCCTGCCCAGATTTAGTGGGGCAGCTGTCCCAGCATGGGCCCAGGCCATGACTCTGCCCCCAGCCCTGCTGGGCACTGTGGGGTATGTGGGGAGGGAGAATTCCAGTCTGGATGAGCAGTTCCAGTCTGGATGAGCAGTTCCCAGTTCCAGTCTGGGTGAGCAGTTCCCAGTCTGGGTGAGCAATTCCCAGTTCCCAGTCTGGATGAGCAGTTCCCAGTCTGGATGAGCAGTTCCCAGTTCCAGTCTGAATGAGCAGTTCCCAGTCTGGATGAGCAGTTCTCAGTCCCCAGTCTGGATGAGCAGTTCCCAGTTCCAGTTTGGATGAGCAGTTCCCAGTTTGGATGAGCAGCTCCCAGTCTGGATGAACAGTTCCCAGCTCCCAGTCTGGATGAACAGTTCCCAGCTCCCAGTCTGGATGAACAGTTCCCAGCTCCCAGTCTGGATGAGCAGTTCCCAGTTCCAGTCTGGATGAGCAGTTCCCAGTCTGGATGAGCAGTCCCCAGTCTGGAGGAGCAGTTCCCAGTCTGGAGGAGCAGTTCCCAGTTCCCAGTCTGGATGAGCAGTTCCCAGTTCCAGTCTGGATGAGCAGTTCCCAGTCTGGATGAGCAGTTCCCAGTCTGGATGAGCAGTTCCCAGTTCCCAGTCTGGATGAGCAGTTCCCAGTCTGGGTGAGCAGTTCCCAGTCTGGATGAGCAGTTCCCAGTCTGGATGAGCAGTTCCCAGTCTGGATGAGCAGTTCCCAGTTCCAGTCTGGATGAGCAGTTCCTGCCCGGATCCCTGGGGCAGGCTGAGCCCTGCTCTGGGCAGCTGTCCCTGGAGTTTGTGTCGGGTCAGTGTGTTCATTCTGCAGGTGCTGGTGGGGCTCAGGGCTCTGACAGCTCCTGGGGCAGGTCACACCAGGCCACTCCAATCTTTCTGGTGTCACAGAGCTCAGTGTTTATTTTTGCTGTTGAGCCCTTCACAAGTGTTGTAGTAAAATCAGCCACCTTGTAACGCCAAATAAAAACAACAGCAGAGTGCTTTGAGAATTGAGACAATTCCTGCCTGCTAGATAAGAGCTGGGCTTGAAATATTCCTGATTCAAGGCTTACATTGCAGGGCTGAGGGTTTCCCTCTAGAAAATAAATCACAGAATAGCACTGGCCTGAAAAGCTGCTAAGGAGGAGGAGCACATGGTGCTGGTGCCCCGTATCCTCTCTGGGCAGCCAGCAGGGCTTATAAATCATTCAGGGCTCTTTTGGGATGAAAAGCAGCATTTCAGTTAAAAGCCAGGCTGATTGTACAAGCAAATCTTCATTTTTGTCTGGTCTGCAAAGCCCTGACATGGAGAGGAAGGGGGAAACTGAGGCACCCGAAATAAGCCTGGAAGGGTCCAGGCTCGGTGTTGATGTCTGAGGGAGCGGCTGCCCATCCCCAGCAGGTTCCTGCTCCCTGCAGGACAGCCATGGGATGCACAGCGACCTTCCCCTGGAGCAGGGGATGGATTTTCCATGGGTTCTTGGGCTGTGCCCATCCCTCAGCCTCTGGGAGCCCAGTGCTGCCCTTCCCACCCACCCCAGCTCCTGCCCCAGGAATTGCTTTGAGCTGCCCATCACCTCCCTGAGCAGGGGGAGCAGCTCCCCGCTGCAGCTCTCCCCAGACACTGGGTTTTATTTCGGTTTCTCAGAGCCCTGAGCCTTGTGCCCAATCCCTTCCCTGGTGCTGGGCAGGCAGGGAGGGGGTGCTGTGGGATCCCTGCGCGGGTGAGGTGCAGCACCAGCTGCCCTGGCCTGTGGGATGTTGATCTTGTTGTGATGGAGCCAAATCTCAGGTCAGGGCATGGCTGAGCTTCCCTCAGCAGACACGGGGGGTTTGGGCTCCGTTTCCCTGACTCTCTGAAGGCTGAGCTGTGCCTGGTGCCCCCAGGGAAGGATCCTGGGCGTTCTCAGCTCAGGTGGGGGCTCAGGCAGGACCAGCAGTGGGTGAGGCCTGACACAGGGCGATCAAAGGGCTCAGCCTGATCCCATCACTCCCTGATAAATGCTGGCATGGGTCATGTGGCACAGCAGGAAGAGAGCCCCTCTTGGAGCTGCTGGCTGTCAGGGATTGCACTGCAGCAGGGGCTGGGGGCTCTGGGCTCCTCCCTGCCAGCCCCAAGGGAAGCCTGGGCGTGCAGAGAGTGTTTGGGGGTGTTTGTGAGGGAGAGACCCGTCCTCCCCGTTCCCAGTGCCGATTCTCTCCCTGTCCCTGCACTACCCAGGATTTCTTTTGGCCTCACAGCTTTCAAATCCATCTCTGTGCCCTGGGGGGTGAAGGGCAGTGTTGGCAGTGAGGCTTTTGCCTCTGGACCTGTTGACTCCTCCCTGCTCAGGTCCCTGCTCTCCCGGGCCTGTCAGAGCAGCATTTTTCTCCTGGGAAGTTCCTGTTTTCCCACACAAAGATGATTCCAGCCCGCTGGAGAACCCCCTGGGTGGGCAGGTGTTTTCTTTGCCCCGTGCCTGCCCTCAGCAGCAGTGTGTTGCAGGTTTGTGTACGTGTGGGACACCACCTCCAGGAGGATCCTCTACAAGCTGCCTGGCCACGCTGGCTCTGTGAATGAACTGGCCTTCCACCCTGAGGAACCCATCAGTAAGTGCTCCCCACCTCCCCAGGGCTCCCTCAGCTCCTCATCCTCTGGGAAGTGGCCCCAAAATTACCAGAGTGAAATTATCAGACAGATTGAGGGGTGGCAGAGCTTTGTTTGCTCATCTCCAGTTGGGTGGGGACACCCTGGGCTGGGGACACCCAGGGGACAGCAGGGTGGCTCTGGGGGTGGCTGCCACTGCCCAGGGCTTGTCCAGCCTTCCAGGGGCCATGAGGAGAGGGTTTGGAATACCTGGGATGCCAGGGACATAGCCTTGTTTGGTGATTCCATGAGGACAGGATCACCCAGGGGGCTCCAACTTCCCCAAAAGCTGCAGGAAACAAATCAGAGAATCACAAAATCACAATCCTGGAATGGTTTGGGTTGGAAGGGACCTGAAATCCCACCCAGTGCCACCCCTGCCCTGGCAGGGACACCTTGCACCATCCCCATGTCCAGCCTGGCCTTGGGCACTGCCAGGGATCCAGGGGCAGCCACAGCTGCTCTGGGAATTCCATCCCAGCCCCTGCCCACCCTCCCAGGGAACTATTCCTGCCCAAAATCCCACCCAAAGGAAGCCCATGGTGCAGTGGGTGTAGTTCCAGTTCTGGAGGTGTCTCACACGTGCCATCAGTCAGAGCTGGGTGATGCAGAGCTCCTGGTGGCTTTTCAGAGCCGTCTGAGCCCCTGCAGGAGCTGGGAGCAGGCTCCTTTCCCGTTTCCTGGTCCAGCGTGGGCTGGGCAGGACTGCAGGGGCTGGGTTTCCATGGAGCTGCTCACCTTGGCCTGGTCAGCAGCCAAAATTACCAGCAGTGAAGCCCGAAGCCAAGCCAAGGGCAGGGAGCTCTGCATTTGTTCCTGGGCATTCTCGGCTGTGCCCGAGGCTGGGGCTGTGCTGGAGCAGCAGAGCCAGCTCCTCTCTGGGTGTGCTGAGCTCCTCTTGGCTCGCTGGGCTTCCAATAAAAATGAAAACACTGTTACTAAAAACCTATCCAGTGGTGCAGCTGCTGGCTGGGAGCTCCTGGGAATGTGAATCCCATAAAACAGCAGGAGCCAGGCTGTGGCAGGGTGACAAACACCAGCTGAAACTGGTGTGGGAACCCCCAGAGCTCTCTGGACAGGGATTAAACCACTGTTGGTGTCTGCTGGATCACTCCTGTTCCTCTGGATTCCCTGGAGATGGGAAGGGGCTGGAGCCCCAGGAGAGGCTGAGGGAGCTGGGAAGGGGCTGGAGAATTCCTGAGGGAGCTGGGAAGGGGCTGAGCCTGGAGAAAAGGAGGCTCAGGGGGCCCTTGTGGCTCTGCACAACTCCTGACAGGAGGGGACAGCCGGGGGGGTCGGGCTGTGCTCCCAGGGAACAGGGACAGGAGGAGGAAGCCAGGAGGGGCTCAGGGTGGATATTGGGAACATTTCTCCATGGAAAGGACGGGCCAGCCCTGGTGGGGGAGGCCCCGTCCCCGGAGGTGCTCAGGGAACCTGCGCACGTGGCACTTGGGGACAGTGGTGACCCTGGGGTGGCGGCAGGCTGGCGGCTGGGTTTGGGGGTCTCGGGGGTGTTCCCCAGGGTGCCGTGGCTGTGGCTCAGGGCCCGCGGGAGCCGGGAGCCGGCCGGGCTGTCCCTGTTCCCAGGGAATGGAGTCCTGGGGACACTTTCCTGGCCGGATGGGCCCTCTAGTGGCACTCGGCGCTGGCGGAGCCTCGACACTTCCCGAGATGGAAATCCCTCCTCGGGAGCCTTCCAGAGGTGTTTCTCCACCGCTCATTCCAGTTCCCAGCTCAGGGACAGGGGATGGCAGCCACCAGCACAGCCTGGGGTCGGTGTCACAGCGCTATTCCGTAGTTGTTTTGGGAAGCAGCTGAAATTTGGCTTCCAGCAAAATGAGGAGTTCGGTGCTGTGTCCTCAGGGAGGTCTCAAACCACCGGGCTAATTTTTGTATTCCATTTTAGTTTTTATATTCTGTTTTAATTGTTATATTCTGGTTTGGTTTTATATTCCGTTTTCATTTCTTCATTCCTTTCTCCCTTTCCCCCTCAGTTCTCTCTGCATCCAGTGACAAAAGGCTCTACATGGGGGAGATCCAGTGAGGCCCGTGAGGAGCTGGGGGATCCCTGCCCTCGGGATCCTGGATTTGCAGGAGCTGGATGGATCCACTCCCAGTGGAGAAGGTGACAGCAGCTGGGTGTGACAGCCCGCCCTGGTGCAGGCTGTCCCCTTTCCACGTCTCACTGTGCAACTTTTTCCACCTCCCCTTTCTTTGGGGAGGCAGGAAAACTTGGAATTGAAAGGAATTTCATTTTGGCTGTGCCACTGACAATGAAACGCTTCTCCAGTTCCCTTGAAATTGAGAACTTGTGTTTCAGTTCCACACGTGGCCTGTGTATTCCCTGTCCTGTGTCCTTTGGTGTTTTTTTGATACAGTTAAAACTGCAGTAAATTGCTTTTTACACAGCTCAGTGCCTGGGGTTCATTGCTCTGGTTATTTTTCTGATCTCCAATATTAAACCTGGGTCCTCACCTGGAGATAACCAGGGAAATCATCAAAGTTAAACTCATGGAATGGTTTGGGAAGGGATCCTAAATCCCACCCAGTGCCACCCCTGCCCTGGCAGGGACACCTCCCACTGTGCCAGTGTCCAGCCCAGCCTTGGGCACTGCCAGGGATGCAGGGGCAGCCACAGCTGCTCTGGGAATTCCATCCCAGCCCCTGCCCACCCTCCCAGGGAACAATTCCTGATTCCCAATCTCCCATGCAGCGCTGCCCTCTGGCACTGGGAGCCATTCCCTGTGTCCTGTCCCTCCAGGCCTTGTCCCCAGTCCCTCTGCAGATTCACCAGGGTCCCGTCAGGTGCCCACATCCACCTCCCGTCATTCCCCTGGCTCCCAGTGGGAACAGCAGGCACCATCCCATGGGCAGGGCTGCTGCCGGCCTGAGGTGTTCCCGGGGTGTCCCCAGGGTGTTCCCAGGGTGTCCCTGGGGTGTCCCCGGGGTGTCCCCAGGCTGTCCCACTGTCCCTGCCCTCCGTGGGTGAGTGACAGGAGCCCTGGGGGCGGTGCTGGGCAGGCTCGGGCAGATCCAGCTCCGGATCCCGATGGATGAAGAGCTCCAAGCCCTCCCTGGAGAGGAGCAGGCAGCGCTGGGGGCACGGGAGGTTTCTTTTTAACTGCGGAAATGAATGAAACGAAGCTGAAACGCAGGGGCAGAGGGGCTGGGACTGCCAGGAGGGACCCTGGACACGCCGGAGCCTCGTGCCCAGGGATGAGCCCCTGGCTGGGGAGGGGCTCCCGCATGGATTTAGGGCTTCGTTAGAGCCTGCTGTAATCCCAAGGGTTTGTGGGTTTATTTGGATCTATACCGAGTGTGAGAGGGGAGAGAGACCCTTGGGGCTGGTCTGTGACAGCAATCCTGAGCTTCACTGAGTTCTGCTTCTTTAAAGGAACCAAAAAGTGGGGTTTTTTTCCTAATTCCCACCCCAGGAACCAGCAGGGAATGAGGGAGGAGCGTCATTCTTCCCCTCTCCTGAGTTCTGGGCGGTGCTGGGGCTCCTGAAGCCTGGGGGTGCCACGCAGGGGCAGCGCCAGGATGGGGCAGCGGGGGCTGGATGGACCCACAGCCACCCTGGGGTACCTGGGTGTCACCCCTGTGCCCCCGGCCAGCCCTGCATGGCCTGGGCACGATGGACACGGGGCCATGGCCCAGATCGAGGAAATGATCCGGATTAGGGGAAAATCCCTGCGAGAGGGAGCGGAGGGATGGACACAGCCAGGCCAGGATGGACACAGCCAGGCCAGGATGGACACAGCCAGAGTAGGGTGGACACAGCCAGGCCAGGATGGACACAGCCAGGACAGGATGGACACAGCCAGAGCAGAATGGACACAGCCAGGCCAGGATGGACACAGCCAGGCCAGGATGGACACAGCCAGGACAGGATGGACACAGCCAGGCCAGGATGGACACAGCCAGGACAGGATGGACACAGCCAGGACAGGATGGACACAGCCAGAGCAGGATGGACACAGCCAGGACAGGATGGACACAGCCAGAGCAGAATGGACACAGCCAGAGCAGGGTGGACAGAGCCAGGCCAGGATGGACACAGCCAGGACAGGATGGACACAGCCAGAGCAGGATGGACACAGCCAGGCCAGGATGGACACAGCCAGGCCAGGATGGACAGAGCCAGGCCAGGATGGACACAGCCAGGCCAGGATGGACACAGCCAGGCCAGGATGGACACAGCCAGAGCAGGATGGACAGAGCCAGGCCAGGATGGACACAGCCAGAGCAGGATGGACACAGCCAGGACAGGATGGACACAGCCAGAGCAGAATGGACACAGCCAGGCCAGGATGGACACAGCCAGGCCAGGATGGACACAGCCAGAGCAGGATGGACACAGCCAGGACAGGGTGGACACAGCCAGGCCAGGATGGACAGAGCCAGAGCAGGATGGACACAGCCAGAGCAGGATGGACACAGCCAGGACAGGATGGACACAGCCAGAGCAGGATGGACACAGCCAGGCCAGGATGGACAGAACCAGGCCAGGATGGACACAGCCAGGCCAGGATGGACACAGCCAGACCATGGATGGACACAGCCAGGGCTGGGCAGCTCTCTGGGCGCTCCCTGCCCATGCCCAGCCGCCCCTGGCAAACTGCCCACAGCAGTGAGTGCCCAGCCCAGCGTCCCTGTGCCCATCCCAGCGCTGTGACCCCTCCCCAGTGCCCAGGAATTTCGGGATTAAATAAATCTTTGTTCCTGATGGACAGAGGGGCGGGGGACACGGCTGGGGCAGCTTTCACTGCTCGTCACCATTTGGGCTGGACAGCTCCCACCCCGTGGACCAGGTGTCCATGTCCCAGCCCCTGGCAGAGAGGGAAGGTGGTCTGGGAGAAGCTGGAACACACCTTGGGGGGCTGGAACCCAGCATGGAGGGCTGGCACCAACCACCCCAGAGGTGCCAGGGCCAGTGCTGCCACCACCCCCTGGGGACAGGACAATACCCTGTGCTGGGCAGCAGAGAATCCAGAGGGGTTCGGGGCCAGCGCCTCCTGTTCCTGCTGGTCCAAGCTGCACCCAGGGGGATTTGGGACCAGTTCCCCTCATTCCTCCTGGTCCAAGCTGCACCCAGGGGGATTTGGGACCATTCCCCCCATTCCCACTGGACCCCAATAGGATCCAGGGGGATTTGGGGCCATTCCCCCCATTCCCACCGCTCCCCAATAGGATCCAGGGGGATTTGGGGCCATTCCCCCCGGTTCCCACCGGTCCCCAATAGGATCCAGGGGGATTTGGGGCCATTCCCCCCGGTTCCCACCGGTCCCCAATAGGATCCAGGGGGATTTGGGGCCATTTCCCCGGTTCCCACTGGTCCCCAATAGGATCCAGGGGGATTTGGGGCCATTCCCCCCGTTCCCACTGGTCCCCAATAGGATCCAGGGGGATTTGGGGCCATTCCCCCCATTCCCACCGGTCCCCAATAGGATCCAGGGGGATTTGTGGCCATTCCCCCCATTCCCACTGGTCCCCAATAGGATCCAGGGGGATTTGGGGCCATTCCCCCCATTCCCACCGCTCCCCAATAGGATCCAGGGGGATTTGGGGCCATTCCCCCCATTCCCACCGGTCCCCAATAGGATCCAGGGGGATTTGGGGCCATTCCCCCCATTCCCACTGGTCCCCAATAGGATCCAGGGGGATTTGGGGCCATTCCCCCCATTCCCACCGCTCCCCAATAGGATCCAGGGGGATTTGGGGCCATTCCGCCCGTTCCCACTGGTCCCAGCAGCACCAGGGCAGCCCAGGCCTCTCCTGGCTCCCATCCCACGCCAGCCCTGGGCCGTGGCAGCAGCAAAGCATTCAAGGCTTCGTCTGAGCGCAGAGAAAATTGTTTCCTTAAACAGGTTTATTCCTCCGAGGGAGGTATTTGCTTGAGAGATTTCCACTGGAAATTAAATCTTTCCCGGGATCCGGATAAACAGCCCCAGTTCCCTGGAGCTGTGCGGGCGGGGGGGGGCTGATCCACAGCCTCCAGTGGGGGCTGGAAGTGACCCCGACGTGGCCCTGGGGGTGTCCCCGTCCCTGTGCCCATCCCCAGCCCGGTCCCTGACCCTTTGGCAGTGCCCAAAAGCTCCCGGGGTGCAGCGGGAGGGATCCAGCACCGCCGCTCTGGGATCGGTGGGGACATCGGGGACATCCCGGCTCAGCAAAGGCGGCTCCAGCCCTGCCACCCCCCTCAGTCCCTGCCTGTCCTTCCTGCCGCTCTCCCCTCCTTTCCCCACCTTTTCCCACCGCTGCTCCAGGGCTCCCTGATGAATTCGGAGAGTTCCGACGAGCGGGCGATGATTCCTGAAAGAATGGAAAACAATTATTTGCTCTGTTGGGGAATAGATGCTGTTTAGTCTCCGTTTAATGGAAAGCTAATTAAATTACGTGAGCAAGTGAATGGAAATTTTTTTGTTAATTATGAATTTCGCGAGCTACAAAGGCGAAATGATGATGGATCCTTGTGATGCGCTGCCCTTCTCCCCGGCACAGAGATAAGGAATGGTGGGAACTCATTTTCATTCCTCCATCGATTCTCCAACGGCCGCCTGAGCCCGATCCATTACCTGGGATCCACGGAGCTGATGGGGACTGGCAGCTGGGGGCTAATTATGTTCAGATTGGGGAAAGGTTGGTTAAACAAATGTGTGTTTCTTCCTGGAGGTGGCTGGGGAAGGCACAGAATCACGGAATCCCAGAGTGGTTTGGTCGTAGGGATGTAAAAACCTTCCCTGCCATGGGAAGAGACTCATTCCCCTATGCCGGGGTGCTCCAAGGCCTCTCCAGCCTGGGGCTGGGCTGGACCTGAGCCCAGGGATGGGGCAGCCTGATCCCGGGTCTGGGACATCCCTGAACTCAGGGCTGGAGCATCCTTGATCCCACAGCCAGGGCCTCTATGACCCCAGGGATGGAACATCCTTGATCCCATAACCAGAGCCTCTATGACCCCGGGGATGGAACATCCTTGATCCCATAAGCAGGGCCTCTATGACCCCAGGGATGGAACATCCTTGATCCCATAACCAGGGCCTCTATGACCCCAGGGATGGAGCATCCTTGATCCCACAGCCAGGGCCTCTATGAGTCCGGGGATGGAACATCCTTGATCCCATAACCAGGGCCTCTATGACCCTGGGGATGGAACTTCCTTGATCCCACAGCCAGGGCCTCTATGACCCCAGGGATGGAACATCCTTGATCCCATAACCAGGGCCTCTATGACCCTGGAGATGGAACATCCTTGATCCCATAACCAGGGCGTCTATGAGCCCGGGGATGGAACATCCTTGATCCCATAACCAGGGCCTCTATGACCCCAGGGGTGGAACATCCTTGATCCCACAGCCAGGGCCTCTATGACCCTGGAGATGGAACATCCTTGATCCCATAACCAGGGCCTCTATGACCCTGGGGATGGAACATCCTTGATCCCATAACCAGGGCCTCTATGAGCCCAGGGATGGAACATCCTTGATCCCATAAGCAGGGCCTCTATGACCCCAGGGATGGAACATCCTTGATCCCATAACCAGGGCCTCTATGAGCCCGGGGATGGAACATCCTTGATCCCATAACCAGGGCCTCTATGAGCCCAGGGATGGAACATCCTTGATCCCATAACCAGGGCCTCTATGACCCTGGGGATGGAACATCCTTGATCCCATAACCAGGGCCTCTATGACCCCGGGGATGGAACATCCTTGATCCCATAACCAGGGCCTCTATGACCCTGGGGATGGAACATCCTTGATCCCATAACCAGGGCCTCTATGACCCTGGGGATGGAACATCCTTGATCCCATAACCAGGGCCTCTATGATCCTGGGGATGGAACATCCTTGATCCCATAACCAGGGCCTCTATGACCCTGGGGATGGAACATCCTTGATCCCACAGCCAGGGCCTCTATGACCCCGGGGATGGAACATCCTTGATCCCACAGCCAGGGCCTCTATGACCCTGGGGATGGAACATCCTTGATCCCATAACCAGGGCCTCTATGACCCTGGGGATGGAACATCCTTGATCCCATAACCAGGGCCTCTATGACCCTGGGGTTGGAGCATTCCTGATCCCAGGTCTGGGACAACCCTGGAGTCAGGGCTGGAGCATCCTTGACCCCAGGACTGGGACATCCTCAATCCCGAGTCTGGGATGTCCCTGGTGTCCATGGCTGGAGTGTCACTGACCCCAGGGGTGGAGCACTCCTGACCCCAAGCTGGGGTATCCTTTACCCCAGGGCTGCACCATCCCTGGACCCAAAGATGGAGCATCCCTGGCCCTGGGATGTCTCTGTATCTCTGTCCCCAGGCTGCTCCAGACCTGTCCAAATAGACCAAAAAACAAACAAACAAACAAACAAACAAAAAAAAAAAACCACCAACACATTTTGGTGTAAAAATATCCGTTTAGTGAACAAAAATCTGTTTTCTTTGTGCTGTTTATACCCCTGGCAGGGAGAGCTCTGGCACAAAGACACAGATGGCTTCTGACTTAAAACACCCGGGTTCAGTGGAAGGAGAGGATTTTGTGTACCTGGGGAAGAGATCCCATCTGGCTCCTCCTGGCCTGGGCATGGAGAGCTGGGCCAGGTCAGAGCCAGGTGGCCATGGGGGACAGGGGACATCCCTGGATGGATGGGGGCCGACATCCACACCGTGGGATGTGGGCTGAGAGAGAAATGGAGCCTCAGCCTTGACGGGGGCACGTTCCTCTCCCTTCCCTGTCCCACAGGAGATTTGGGATGAGGCTCTGACCCCGCCAGGGTGTTGGGGAAACTGAGGCACTACAAGGCTTGGTGGGGATCAAAGCACGGGTCCTGATGGCTCCCTCCCATTTCCCATCCTCCCAATTAACTTCATCACCCTCTTTTGATTTCCTCCCAATATTTTCTCTGTAATTTTGGCCATTGGGGTTTTTATTGCCCATAAAGCCCGGGGTGTGGGGTGTGGAGTGGCAGGTTCTGAGCAGAGCCAAGGACAAAGCCCCGGGCTCATTTCCCACCCTCACCTGGATGAAGTTGTCTCCTCTCCTCCCAGGGAAGCTCCATGACAGGCTTTATTGACCTTTTTTTTTAATCTAAAATTGATTCTTTGCAAAAGTCCACCTGGTCGGGAGCCAGGCGGGATCGCGGCGCCATTGGATGGGGATTTATGATTTTCCATCCGAGCATTTTGCCTTTCCCTGCTCTTCCTGGGGGCCGCAGGAGGGTTCTGCTGGGCAGATTGGCCTGGCCATGGCCAAGGAGACGCTGTGGAGAGGTTTGGTGGTTATCCCAATCCCTCTGCTCTGGGTTTCTGCTGCGTTTAAATCCCAGAGGAGCCCAAAAGCTGAATCCTGGAATTGTGTCTGTACCTGGGTAACCCTCACGAGCCTGGGACACAATGGGATGAAGGAGATGGGACC
The DNA here is from genome assembly GCF_015227805.2 of Hirundo rustica. NCBI lineage: Eukaryota > Metazoa > Chordata > Aves > Passeriformes > Hirundinidae > Hirundo > Hirundo rustica. The sequence continues at coordinate 5,582,140 of NC_053474.1, forward strand.
TCTCCTGGAGCCAGGAGAGCAGGGGGAGGGATGGAGTCCAGTGGGGGTGCCCCAGCTGGCAGAGCGAGGTGCGGGAGTACTCAGGGCTGGAGGGCACCCAGCCAGGCCCGGGAGGAATAAACAGAGGTGGATTCAAACACCACGTCTCGGTCTGCTCCCGCTCCCCGGAGCCTCCCTTGAGGCACTCCTGTGTGTTTGCACCCTGTGCTCCTGAATGCACAAGAGCCAAGCGTTTTCTGCAAAGCGCCGTCCTCCAGCCACGCACGAGCCTCCCCAAATGCTCCTGGGAGCACGGAACAGCCCCGAGGGGGAGAGAAATCCCCGTGGCGGAGGATGAAGGAGAAGCTCCAGGTGTGGAAGGTGCTGCGGGCTGGTGGATGAGCCCTGGCAAGCTTGGATGGGGCTTGGACCACACACGCAAATGCAGCTTCATCCCTCGGATGTCGTGTGGATGCTCTGACACCTAAAGCTGTGCGGGGCCGGTTTAGGAAGCGCTTCCTTCCGAACATCGGCGCTGAGGATTAAGAAATCATGGAAATTAAAAGCAGCGAACTGTTTCCAAGTGCTTCTGCCAGGCGGCATTTCAGCCAGAGGTTTCTAAAGCGCTGGGAAAGCAGCATCCCGGTGATTCCTCGCGCTCTGCGAGGTCCCCGAAGGTGTGCTGTGAAAACAGAACAAAGGCGAGCGGGTGGGGGGCGGTGAGGGGCCGTGTCAGCCCTGTCTGCGCCAACCTCCCAGCCCAGGCGCCCTGGCCCCGGCCGGCGCTCGCCCCCGGCCTCAGCCGCGTGTGCCGAGCGGAGCTCTGCGGAGCGGGGCTCTGCGGGGGAACGTGTAGAGCTCCCGCCGGGCTCGGCCATCTGTCCTCCCCGCAAGGCCAGCTGCTGAGCTGGCATGGCCACCCCAGGGGAGGTGGCGGGGTCCCTGTGCTGCGGGTCCAGGCACCGCCCAAGGGCCGCAGGGCCGGGGGATGCGGGGGATGCGGGAAATGCGAGGGTGATACGGGGGAGCCCTTCCCCAGGGTCTCCCCCAGCCGCACCTGACTCCGGAGGGGAAAAAAGGATCATAATAAAAATCTGCTATTTAAAAGACAAACGCTGATGATTACGGACCAGGATAACGCCAGGCGGGAGCCGCGGTGCGGCGGAGGGGCCGCACTGCCCGCGCCCCCGGAGGCCGCCAAGGGCTCGGCGCGGCGCGGCGTGCCCGGCCCCCCCCTCGCCCCGCCCGGCCGCGCCGCCCGCCGCGCCCCGCCGGCTGCCGCGTCCCGCCTTGTTCCGGCCGCGCCGCCCGGCCCCGCCCGCGCCCCCCTCCCGCCCGCCCGGGGCGCGGAGCGCGGCTGTGCGGGAGACAATAGCGGAGCGGGCGGCTCCGCGCCGGGCCGGGCCGGGGATGCGCGGCCGGGGCTGCGCGGCCCCGCGGCCCCCGAGCCGCCCGAGCGGGCTGTAGCGGAGCGGGGGGCGGAGGGAGAAGGGGGGCGATGCCCCGCGCCGAGCCCAGCCCGCCGCTGTGCTGAGCCGGCGGGGCTGGCCGGAGGCTGGAGAGCTGGACATGGTGCTGGAGCCCCCCGTGACGCTCCCCGGGTGGCCAAGGGGCGGCTGCTGAGGAGCTGGAGCGCGGCGGCGGAGCGAGGCCACGGCGAGGGAGCCCCGAGGATCCGGCTGGGGAGCCATGGGGAGATGCAACGGGCGATGCACGCTGGTGGGATTCTGCTGCCTGCAGCTGGTAAGGCTCATCGGCATGCCGGGGCTGCTTTGTGCGAGATGCCGCCTGTCACCGCTCCCCACGCCGCCTCGGCGGTGACCTTGTGTTGGGACCAGCTCGGGGATGCCTCACCGTCACCCAAAAAAAACCCACAGAAAAGGAAAAATGCTGGTCTAAAAGACAGGCGATGCCACCCACCCTCATCTCCTGCCTCAAGCCGGCGCTGGCCGGGGAGATGCATGGGGATCCCCTCCCTGCGCTGTCAGTACCCGAGGTTGCGTCTCCAGCAGGTGCGAGCTTTGTTCCCAACTGCAATCTCTTCCCTCCGAGTTCACTCCCGCCCGCCGTTTCCCATCCTGGTGACTCCACGGATGTGTCTCGGGGTGCTGGTCCCCCGAGTCGGGGCGAGAGGGAAACTTGGAGCCGCTGCCGGCACTTTGGAAACTCTCCCGTTCCTGAGCGGGACCCACCCGCCCGCCGTGGGGGGCACCGGGATGTGGCGGCCGGGAGAAAAGGACGGCGTTGATTTTAACGGGATCGTGGGGGGTTTGTGACAATTCGGTGCCGCGCTTGCCGCCGCCCGCGAATCAATCTTCATCAGGCTCTGCCCGAGGAGCCGGCGAAGGGAGCGCGGGGGGGATCCGGGGGGTTTCTGCTCGAACCAGCGCCGGCGAGGTTGCGATTAATTATCCCGGCAGGGCGGTGCGTTAATGGACAATCAGCAGCCTCCAGCTCGCCCCCGCGGCCGTGCCGGGCTCGTCACGGCGGGGAGAGCAGGGAGGGACTGCTGAAATCCGTGGGGTCAGCTCGTGGTGTCCCCGGGGACGGGGGGTGATGGATGGATGGATGGAAGCAGAGATGGAATCGGGCTCCAGAGCCCTCTGGAGATGATGGTGGCATCCTGCTGACAGGCACTTTCTTCCCAGCTCTTGCTCATTCTCCATCCTTCAGAGGGCAGCGGGTGGGGAGGGGTCCCCGCTTTTGGGTGGGGGGTGCTGCTGGGGGCATGGGGAAGCTTTGAAGCCGCTGCTCAGCCTTGGGCAGCAGAGGCACAGAGGGATCATCCCCGGGCTGGAGTCCCCCGTTCCCGGCGGGAGTGGCCTCTGTGACCCCGGCTGTCCCCTCGCTCCGCTCTGTGAAGTCTCGCTCGGTGTTTCGCTCGCCTGATTCAGGAGAAATCCAGCGGGGATTTTCCAGGTGTGCAGGAGTTTCCTGGCTTTTGGTCACATTCCTTTTTACCACTCAGCTCCCAGGCAGGTTTGTTGGTGATTATTCCCCGAGATATCCCAGATCCGAGAGATTTTAATCTGTTCATTTCAGGTGTGAGCTCCTGGGCTGGGGGAGCAGCTGCTGCTCGCACTCGGAGGAACTTTGTGCGTCTCTTTGGGGTCAGGCTGTCCCCTCCACCCTCACCCCCGGTGCTGCTGGCATCCCCAAAGGCTCCAATCCCTTACCAGGGGCGTTTTCCACTCCAGGCTCACCCTGAACCCGCTCCTCCTTTGGGGTGCTCCCCAAAGCTCCATCCTGGTTTTGGAGGCAGCAGCTTCAACCCCCCCAGCCATGGGGAGACGTCCCCAGCCCTCAGCTCCTCACCCCGGGGTGAGGGGTCTGGGTGCCCACCCATGGCCCTGTGCTGAGCCAGCCCCAGGAGGTGGCAGTGTCACCCAGGCGTCCCCTGGGGTGACCCAGGCCACCCTGAGGTGACCCAGCACATGGAGCAGGCAGAGCTGAGGTTTGGGATGGAGCCACAGGGAGCGGGGATGATTCCTGAGCCCATCCCTGCTCCCCTCCTCTGCACCCCTGGCACGGGGATGGCACTGGGAGGCTCCTGTCCCCCACCCAGGCCCTGGCACCTGTCCTGGGCCCTCTGTCCCGCGGGTGGGGACAGCTGTGCTCCCAGTGTGCCCAGTCACGGGGGCTGGGCTGGGCTGTGCTGGTGTGTGTGGGGCTGGGAGGCCGCGCCCCTGGCTGCAGGACAGCTCGTGCCACGAGCCCAGGGTGGGCACGGCTTTGCTGAGCCACCCTGGGCCTCGGTGCCCCCTAAACAGCAGCATGGTGACATCCAGCCCGCCCTGAGGCAATGCCACCATCTCTGGCTGCTCCTCCCTGCCCAGCCCAGGCACCTTCCTGTGGCTCCCTGTGCCACTGTCACCTCATGGACACCTTCCCGTGGCTCCCTGTGCCACTGTCACCCCGTGGGCACCTTCCCATGGCTCCCTGTGCCACTGTCACCTCATGGACACCTTCCCGTGGCTCCCTGTGCCACTGTCACCCTATGGGCACCTTCCTGTGGCTCCCTGTGCCGCTGTCACCCCGTGGGCACCTTCCCATGGCTCCCTGTGTCACTGTCACCCCGCGGGCACCTTCCCATGGCTCCCTGTGCCACTGTCACCCCGTGGGCACCTTCCCGTGGCTCCCTGTGCCACTGTCACCCCGTGGGCACCTTCCCGTGGCTCCCTGTGCCACTGTCACCCTATGGGCACCTTCCCATGGCTCCCTGTGCCACTGTCACCCTATGGGCACCTTCCGGTGGCTCCCTGTGTCATTGTCACCTCAATCTCCTGATGGGCACCTTCCCATGGCTCCCTGTGTCATTGTTACCTCATGGGCACCTTCCTGTGGCTCCCTGTGCCACTGTCACCCCGTGGGCACCTTCCCGTGGCTCCCTGTGCCACTGTCACCCCATGGGCACTTTCACATCCCAGTATCCATGAGCTGCTCCCCTGTCCCCCAGGGATGCAGAGGAGGCTCCAGGCCCGCAGGTGCAGCTGGCACCCGTTGGGCACAAGGTCCCTGATCCAGAGGGGCCCTGCAGAGCGCTGCCCGCTCCAACCCACCCCTCAACCAGTTTGGGAAACTGATTTTTGAGCCGTGACACCACAGGGAGCTGCTCTGGAGCATCCAAACATCCTCCAAGCTCCTTCAGCGCTGGCGAGGCCGTTCCGCGAGCGCTGCGTGCCTCCAGTCCTGGGGACAAGCAGCACACGCCAGATTTTGCCTCCAGTTCTGATTTTTCCCTGGAAAAATCCATTTGCCAAACACCCACCAGCCCTGCCCCACCTGAGGTGGGATAAAATCAAAACCCCGGGGGTTTTGCTGGTTTTCCCACCCCCTGGCACACGCCAGCCTGTCCCTGTGACTCGCTGCTGTGGGATTCTCCTTTCCTCTATGGGGAACGGCAGCTGCTGAGGGGGCTGGATGGATGGGGCAGGGACCCGAGGCGACGCTGCCCTGCTCGGGCGCTGCCCTGCTCGGGCACTGCCCTGCTCGGGCCCTGCCCTGCTCGGGCCCTGCCCTGCTCGGGCGCTGCCCGGCGGCGCCGTGAGCTCTGCAGCCTGGTGGTGCTGGCACGGCTGTGCTGCTGCCAGGGCTGTGCCAGCCTCGGTGACAGCGGGGCGGGACATCGGGGTATCGGGGTATTGGGACATCAGGGTATCGGGGTATCGGGATATCGGGGTATTGGGACATTGGGACATCGGGGGATTGGGACATTAGGGTATTGGGACATTGGGACATCGGGGTATCGGGGTATCAGGGTATAGGGACATTGCGGTATTGGGGTATCGGGGTATCGGAACATTGCGGTATTGGGGTATCGGGGTATCGGAACATCGGGACATCGGGACATCGGGACATCGGGACATCGGGACATTAGTATATCAGGACATTGGGATATCGGGACATCAGGATATTGGGATATCGGGGTATTGGGTTATCGGGATATTGGGACATTGGAATATTGAGATACTGGAATATTGGGATATCAGGACATCAAGATATTGGGATATCGGGACGTTGGGATATTAAGATATCGGGACATTGGGATATTGGGACATTAGGATATTGGGGCATTGGGGTATCGAGATATTGGGACACTGGAATATTTGGACATAGGGATATCAGGATATTGGGATATCAGGATATTGGGACACTGGGATATTGGAACATTGGGATATCAGGACATTGGGATATCAGGATATTGGGACGCTGTGACATTGGAACATTGGGATATCGGGACATTGGGATATCAGGATATTGGGACACTGGGATATTGGAACATTGGGATATCAGGACATTGGGACATTGGGATATCAGGATATTGGGACACTGGGATATTGGAACATTGGGATATCAGGACATTGGGATATCGGGATATGCTCTGCCGGCAGCTGTTGGGCCGGACCTGCCCAGCTGCTGCCACACGTGCCTTGGCCGCCCCGCTCTGTGCCCCGGCCGCGCTCCGGCGCTGCTGCTGGATGATTTTCCGGGAGCTGGCTCCTTCCCCCTCCCAGCCCGGCGATCCCACGGCCCGCTCCCCGCGGCCGGCCGGGGACAGCGGCGCTCCCTGCGCCCACCTCCGCCGGGCAGAGCCGGGAGCCGCTTCCAGCCGCGCTCTCCTTCCTTCTTTGTTTCTCTCCTGCTCCTTTAATTGGCTGGAAAAGCGGAGCGGGGTTGGCACCTCCCGCCTGCCGGAGCCTGCCAGGCTGAGGGGTGCGGTGCCGTGCCGTGCCGTGCTGTGCCATGCCGTGCCGTGCCATGTCATGCCATGCCATGCAGTGCCGTGCTGTGCTATGCAGTGCCATGCCGTGCAGTGCCGTGCCGTGCAGTGCCGTGCCGTGCCGTGCTATGCAGTGTCGTGCCATGCCGTACCATGCCATGCCGTGCTGTGCAGTGCTATGCCGTGCTATGCAGTGCCATGCTGTGCCATACAGTGCCGTGCCATGCCGTGCCGTGCTATGCAGTGCCATGCCGTGCTATGCCATGCCGTGCTATGCAGTGCCATGCCAAGCTGTGCCATGCAGTGCCATGCCGTGCCGTGCTATGCCATGCCGTGCTATGCAGTGCCATGCCAAGCTGTGCCATGCAGTGCCATGCCGTGCCGTGCAGTGCAGTGCCATGCCGTGCTATGCAGTGCCGTGCCATGCAGTGCCGTGCCGTGCCGTGCAGTGCAGTGCCATGCCGTGCTATGCAGTGCCGTGCTATGCCGTGCCGTGCCATGCCGTGCCGTGCCAAGCCGGCAGTGGCATCCCCGCTTCCCTGCGGGCCTGGGGCGCAGGAGAGCGGCCGCGGCCCCATCCCATCCTCTCCCGGAGCCCCGGGGTTTGCTCAGGGCACCGGGAGCCTCTGGAATGTGGCCCCGGCTCCGAGCCTGGAGAAAGAGCGCAGAGGAGTTCTGCTTAACGAGTGGAGGGAGAGGATGATCCTTCATCTCCAGCCCCGTGTGACACCCCAGTGTGACACCCCAGTGTGAGACCCCCGTGTGACAGCGGGACCCCTCTGCGCCCCTGCGGGCTCCGTGGCCCCTCCCGTCCTCCCTTCCTGCTCTGATCTCCCTGGATTTGGCCACGGCCGGGAGCACCGGGGGGAACCACCCTCCTCCGACATCTGCCGGCATCTTTTGTCCTCGCACGGCTCCGGCTGCTGGGAGCGGGGCTGGCCCGGGCACCGCGGGGCCGGGGCCGCTTCCCCCCGCCCGGAAAGGGGGAAAGGAGCCCGAGCTGAACTCGGGATGGAGGTTTTCAATTACACAATTAAATGCACAATTAGGTGTAATTACCAGCGCTCGGAAGGTGCGACTGCTCATAATGGGCTTGTAATCTACTGCCGCCACTGTTTGTACTGCTCCGCTCCGCTCCCTAATGATTATGGAAAGCTCTGCCATTTGCATGGTTGCCATGGAAATGGGGGGATATCGAGGGGGGGCCCCACACTTCCCTGGGCCCCCCACATCCCCCCTCGCCGGGGTGCGCGGGATGGGTGCGGTGACACCGGCGCTTCCGCGGGGTCACAGGCGCCGGCGTGGGGCCACGAGGATCCTCCAGGGATGAGCAGCGATGAGGATGCAGAGCAGGCACCAGGGTGGGAACGGTGTTTTAAAAGGCTGCAAACCCCCAGCCCAGCCCAGCCCGGCCCAGCCCAGCCCAGCCCAGCCCAGCTCAGCCCAGCCCAGCCCAGCCCAGCCCAGCCCAGCTCAGCCCAGCCCAGCCCAGCCCAGCCCGTCACCCTCGGGTGAGCCCCGAGGGACCGAGGCTGTGGGTGGCCGTGGAGAGGCACCAGCCTGCCCACACCTCGGCGCAGATGAGCACACCGCACATCCTCCTCCCAGGCAGGGCTGTGAAGGTTTATCGACGTGTGTTCAGGAAGGCTGAGCCTCGCAGCTCACAATTAAAGCCGCGATTAAAGCGCCGTACGTCTAAATTTGCAGGACCAGCTAATGTGCACCCAGGAGGATTAACGAGGCCGCCTGAAGAACTCCCTAAATCATTCATGGCGGTTCTTAACAGAGCCGGGAGCGAGGGGGACTGGAAAATAAATGTCTCAGGGGGCTGGGTTGTAGAGAAAATAAAAAGGATGAGACTGAAGCCAGCCTGGCCCGACAGAGGAGCTGTCAGAGCCCGGGAAGGGAAGGTTGATGAGAGCAGTGGGCTCGTGGAGAGCTGGGAAAATGAGCCTTGCCCAGGCAAACCTGGCTCTGGATTCTTCTCGAGCTCACAGGTCTGGCTGCTGGAAGGGGCTGAGCTGCCCCGGCAATGTCTGGATGCTGATAAGGAATTTGATTTAATCCCAGGTGGCTTCTGTCGGGAAAAAAAAAAAAAAATTAGCGTTATGAAAAATCGATGCTGCTCCTTTCGGGACTAGGCAGGAAGAAGAGAAAGGAATAAAATCATGGCTGGAGAAAGGGTGTGGGGCGAGGGGATGGTGGTGAGCAGAGCCTGGCACAGGAGAATCCCCCTGGAAGTGCATCCCAGCCAGCACATGGGGCAGGTGCGTGTCCCAGCCCAAAATCCATTGCCAGGCCTTTGGGAGGGGCTGGGAAAAGGAACCCAAGGATGGGAGATGTGGCAAAACAGCCTCTTGAGAGGCCCCGGGTGTGTGGCTGCTCTGAGGGAACATCACAGAACCCTGGAGTGGTTTGGGTTGGAAGAGACCTCAAATCTCATCCAGTGCCCTGGCAGGGACACCTCCCACTGTGCCAGTGTCCAGCCTGGCCTTGGGCACTGCCAGGGATCCAGGGGCAGCCCCAGCTGCTCTGGGAATTCCATCCCAGCCCCTGCCCACCCTCCCAGGGAATAATTCCTGCCCAATCTCTCTCCCATCCAAACCTCTCCTCTTTTAGTTCAAAACCATCCCGTCGTGAAGATGAGGAGGAGGAAGAGATTCCCAGTGCCAACAGCCCTTAATGCAGGAGAAATGAGGCAAAGCAGAGGGGTTTGGGGAGAAAAGTGGTTGTTCAGCCCTGGAGGTGATTAAGCACCGCCAGAAATTAACTCTGGGCGTGTTGGCCTTTCCCTGCCGCCTTTGGCCAGCGCTTGCCCCAGGCTTGGGGCCGTGTTCGGAGGCTGAGGACAGCAGGGACATCCCCAGCAGGGACATCCCCAGCAGGGACATCCTCAGCAGGGACATCCCCAGCAGGGACATCCTCAGCAGGGACACCCTCAGCAGGGACATCCTCAGCAGGGACATCCTCAGCAGGGACATCCTCAGCAGGGACATCCTCAGCAGGGACAGCCTCAGCAGGGACATCCCCAGCAGGGACACCCTCAGCAGGGACATCCCCAGAAGGGACACCCTCAGCAGGGACACCCTCAGCAGGGACATCCTCAGCAGGGACGTCCTCAGCAGGGACACCCTCAGCAGGGACACCCTCAGCAGGGACATCCCCAGAAGGGACATCCCCAGCAGGGACATCCCCAGAAGAGACATCCCCAGAAGGGACATCCCCAGCAGGGACATCCCCAGCAGGGACATCCTCAGCAGGGACATCCCCAGCAGGGACATCCCCAGCAGGGACAGCCTCAGCAGGGACACCCTCAGCAGGGACATCCTCAGCAGGGACATCCCCAGCAGGGACATCCTCAGCAGGGCCTCAGCAGGGACATCCCCAGCAGGGACACCCTCAGCAGGGACACCCCCAGCAGGGACATCCTCAGCAGGGACAGCCTCAGCAGGGACAGCCTCAGCAGGGACATCCTCAGCAGGGACAGCCTCAGCAGGGACATCCCCAGCAGGGACAGCCTCAGCAGGGACAGCCCCACAGAGGTCACAGTGGCAGTTTCGGGGCTCTCTGAGTGCTCTGGGTTATTATTCCAGCAAAGCCGTTGGGTTTGCTGAGGGAATTCGCTGCTGGAGGATCCAGGAGCATCTCATGAACTCCCCACGGTGTCATTTATCCGCAGGCTCCGAGCCTGGGGAATGCTCTCCCTGCCCCGGGCACTGATTGCTCCCAGCACTTTTCCCCTCTGTTTGCTCTTGGCTCCTCTCTGCTCAGTTCCTCCAGAGAGAAATCCCAGGGAAGGCCTGGAGGGGCTGAAAAATTGAGCAGGGAGGGTTTGGGGCTCAACCAGAGCAAAACTCTCAGTGGAGGAATCCAATTCCCGAAGGGGAGCGCACGTCCCTCTCTGGGATGTGGGTTTCCCTTTGGAACGGGGTGGGTTGGGATTTTGGGAGGACGCTGGGGCCGCTCCCAGGAGCTCCTCCCAGCCTCGTGCCCGCTCCCAGGGCTGGGAAAGGCTTCGTGTCCCGCTGCACGTCAGGGCAGGGACGGGATCCTGCTGGCATCGCCTCCCCCGCCGCGCCGGGAGCCCTCGGGGTGCCGCCGCCATCGCCTGGGGATATCCCATCCTTGGGAAAGGGGAGGGATGGAAAACCCGCAAACCCCTCACGTCCTGGAGGTTTTGGCAGCTCCTCCAGCGCCTGCTGTGGGATGCGGGTGGTTGTGCATCCGTCACGGCAGCGCCTGGAGGGTTGGGAACATTCCCACCCCCATCCCGCTGCTCCAGGCTGTGTCCCCATCCCTCAGCCCCGGGAACGCCCCGGGGTGTCCCTGTCCCCACCGCCGTGTGGCTGGAGTTGATGAAGCACTGGGGTTGAGTGGGGAGAGAGCAATCTTCCCAAATCCCGGGGGATTGGAGCAGATCACAAAGACCCCCTTGGCACTGTTGGGTTTTTTTTTTTTTCCTTCTCCCCATTTGAAAGCAGCGATTTATTTCAATTTCCAAAATACGGATGTAACGGGCTGGAAAACCGGGCAGGCAAAGTGGGCAGAGGGCAGCCCAGGCTGTGTTTGAACAGGACATTAAACCCCGAGAGGTTTTTTAATTAGATTAATAACATCTCCCACGTGCTTGGGTACAATTTCCCCCTCCTTCGGGTCTCATCTGTGGCAGAAGGAGATTTGGGGGGGGATAAAAGAGACGTCCCAGGTGCTGCGTGGGAGCTCTGGGAGAGGCTGTGTCCCCTCTGTCCCCGTGGGGTCACCTTGTTTCACAGGGGTTCTCCAGCTGCCTTGGGGCTGGTTCCCTGCTCACGTCAGGGATCGGCTCCGGGAGCCGCAGGGCGCGGGGGCTCAGCACATCCCGGCAGTGCCGGGGCTCGGGCAGCGGGGGCTGGCGGGGATGAGGAGGGCGGGGCGGGATTGGGGGGGTCCGGCTGTGGATCCACTCACTGGGATCCCGGAGCTGAGCTGGGGCTGCCCGCAGGACACGCTGGGGTTGGGAATCGCCCAGAGCGGATCTCCCACCTTGGTCACAGGCGGGGACGCGCCGGTGCCACCTCCGGTCCCTGTCCCGGCACGGGAGGTGCCCTGGGGGGCGCGGGGCTGGCGGTGACAATGACACCCTGTCACCCCGGGCACCCTCAGTGCCCACAGCGGCCCGAGCAGGGCCCCGTGCCCGTCACACACGGGACACATGACCTTGATTAGGGCTAATTAGCGCTCTGGGGCACTCCGGTCGCTTCCCACGGCCGAATCGATAGCGAGGCCCTTTCCCACCAGGGCCGTGTCCCGGGAACAGCGGGAATGCGGCCCCAGGGCGCCGAGAGCAGCCGGAGCACGGCGGGTTTGCCTCGCGCTGGGGCAGGAAAGCGCAGAGCCTTTGGTGGATGGGATTTGGGAAGCCAAAGGGCCGGGGGTGGCCTCAGTGACCGTCCCAGCTCGGGAACTGGGGCTGCAGGGAGCTGTGGGAATGTCACTGGAACGGCGCCGCCGCCCCTGGGGACACTCGTGCCACCCCACAGGGACTCCTCGGTGGGAAATGTCCCAGGGGAGGGGAGGAGCTCAGGGTGGCGGCTGAGGGTGCCTGGGGTGGGAGTGTTGGAGTGCAGGGTGCTCGGGGGGGAATCAGGGACGCTCGGGGTGCTCCTGGAGCGTGCTTGGGGTGCTCGGGTGAGCGTGGAGGGTGCTGGGGTGGGAGCAGAGGGTTCTTGGGATGAGTGAAGGGTGCCCCAGGCGAGCACGGGGGATGCTCAGAGTGGGAGCAGAGGGTTCTTGGGGTGCCGAAGCTCATGGGAGCCCCAGGATCGATGGCTGTGCCCAGCCACTGCCTGCCAGTGTCACACGGAGCGTCCCTGTCCCATCCTCCCGGGCTCTGCGCCCCTCCTCTCCAGCCCACGGGATCTCAGGGGCGGTCACGGCCGTGGCTGTGGGGTCCAGCTGGGTCCCCTCACTCTGATTTGTGTCCCCGAGCCCAGGGAAAGGACCCGGGTCCCACCCATGGGTGCGGCAGCCAGGCCCAGGGTGGGCAGCTTTGCACAAACCCTTTGCAGGCTCGGATTTGTGTTTTCTCTGCTTTTCCCTGCCCTGTTTTGGCTCAGGACCAGCCCCGTCCCTCTCACCCACCCCGGGGACACCTGGCATCTCCATCTGTGCCTGCGGGACCCGCTCAGCCCCTGTCCCCTGCTGTCCCCTCCTCTGCTGCCCCTCCCAGCCCGCCACCGGCCCATTGCCAGCTGCCCGGGGCTCTCAGGCCCATCCGGCCCTGCCCGGCCCCCTCCTGCAGCATCGGGCACGGCTTTCCCTGGGCACGGGGACGGGGCCTCAGCCAGGGCGTGGGGTGGCACAGGGCTGGCACCGAGGCCCCGCGGCCGTGTGGGGACCCTGGGGTGGCACTGCGGGGGGGTCACGGGGCAGCTGGGGGGGCTGAGGGTGCGCGGGGCCGGGGGTGGCACTGGAGGGTGGCACCCGTGGGTGGGTGGTGGCATCCCATGACCATCGAGTGGGTGATGGGCAGCACTTGGGACCGTGGGTGCCACAGCCAGGCTTGGGTGGGGACATCCTGGGGACATCCCGGGGACATCCTGGGAACGATGCTGTGGGGTTGGGACCAGGGGCTCCCTGTGCCCACCCTGGCTGTGCCTCAATCCCCTCCAGCTCCCACCTCTGCCGCTGCCTGTGGTCACCCTGTGCCCCTGGGGGACACCCGGGATGTGCCCCCATCCCTCGGGGGGGGACACGGGGCAGAGTCCGGAGCGATGGGAATTTCAGGGTCAGAGTTTTATTCCCTGTTTTGTTCCCTCCTGGGAATTCGCCTCCTGTCTGGGATTCCGTGGCTCTCCCAGGGATTCCATTTAGCAGCACAGCCTGGTGCTGCTGTGACCAAGGAGCACCAGTGGGTTATTAAAAGTTTTATTTCTGTGTTTTTAATCTTTTCCCCCCAGAGCTCAGCAGTTGTGTGGTGCAGGAGAGGTGCAGGTCCCCCAGTCCCTCTGGGGGCAAGGATGTCCCTGTCCCATTCCCAGCCCTCCTAGGGCTGCATCCCACCTGGAGCTCAGGCTGGGGCTGATCCTGGGGCTGATCCTGCTCCAGCACCATGGGAAGCTGAGGGTACCTGGGGAATTTGGGGTGACTTTGGGGTGTGTACCGGGGTGTCAGGAGCTGGATTTAGGGACACCCTCATGCATTTGGGGCTGCTTTCTGCCCCACTGCTGCAGGTCCTCTCCATCATCCATCCAGGACATGGGTGCTGCTCCCAACTTGGGCACCCACAGGCGCCAAATCATCTTCTCTTTTGGGTGCAGCCGTAGCAAGAACGAGGATTTTCACCTCAAAATGTGGGGGCAAGTCCCAGCCCACAGCCTGGACATGGGACTGATGCTCCCACCACCTTTTGGGGTTCCCCTGCGGCTCCTTCCGTGGGTAATGGTGCTCCGGGCTCTCCCCATCTCCCCCATCCCCCCTCCTCCATCGGGGGATGCCGACCCCACTAATGACCCCAACCCCGCTGACGACCCCATCCCCCGCCTGGCAGCAGCCCCAGGCCCTAATTATTTTCAATCCCACCCCCTGCCCCCCCAGCGGGAGCTCTGTGGGGTCAGGTCGGGGTCCCGCGGGTCCGCGGCACTTCACAGACAAAGCAAACCCGGCCCTGACAAAGGGCCTTGAATTATACATGGGGCGAGGGCTCGGCAATTAGCGGCGCCCTCATTAGCCGGGGGGTTGCTGTCCCCGACCCCGCAGGGCAGGGGAGGGAGCGGGGAACGCGTGAAGAGCTCCAGAGCCCCGTTTCCCATGGCTGTGGTGACGGAGCCTCCTTCCCGTGTCCTCCTCACGGCGGGTCCCACGCGGGGAGCGTCCCCAGCCCCCTGCCCAGGTCTCGGTGCCGCTGGCTTGGGTTTTCCCTAAATATTTCCGTATGGAAAACCTCATTCCTCCCGTGGGAGTATCCACAAGGGGGATGGGGTGGGACAGCACCCGTCACCCAGCTGGCAAAGCCATCCCCTGTGGTTACAGCAGGAAATCCCCTTTCGGGTGGAAAATCCCCGTTTCCCGGCGTGGGGCTGGCGCTGGTGCCGGGGGAGAGGCTCAGGCCCCGCCGGGCGCGGGGACCGCCGGGGGTTCGGGATGTCACCCGGCACGACAGCCCGGGGTCGCATCGTGCCGTCGATGGATGCGCCGGAGCGCAGCGGGAGCGCCCCGCACGGATCCAGCCCCTGGAGCCGCTCACCCGGCAAAGGGGCTGGGAAACCATCCCAAAAACCCCTCCCGCGGGCACCGGGGAAGGAGGGAGGGAGAAGCAATTAATAAAAGCAATTTTACAGCTGTTCAAGGAGTCTCTAACGAGCTCCGGAGCGCTGCGGCTGCCGATGGCGATGGTTAGTGACGCGCTGGTGGCCACGGCATCGCCCGGCACGGCCTTGCCGGGATCCACGGGGAAGGGATCACGGGATCCACGGGAAAGGGATCGCGGGATCCACGGGAAAGGGATCACGGGATCCACAGTGAAAGGGATCACGGGATCCACAGTGAAAGGGATTGTGGGATCCACGGGAAAGGGATCACGGGATCCACGGGAAAGGGATCACGGGATCCACGGGAAAGGGATCGCGGGATCCACGGGGAAGGGATCACGGGATCCACAGTGAAGGGATCACGGGATCCACGGGAAAGGGATCGCGGGATCCACAGTGAAAGGGATCACAGGATCCACAGTGAAGGGATCACGGGATCCACAGTGAAGGGATCACGGGATCCACGGGAAAGGGATCACGGGATCCACAGTGAAAGGGATCGCAGGATCCACGGGAAAGGGATCACGGGATCGATGGGAAAGGGATCACAGGATCCACAGTGAAGGGATCACGGGATCCACAGTGAAAGGGATCACGGGATCCACAGTGAAAGGGATCACAGGATCCACAGTGAAGGGATCACGGGATCCACGGGAAAGGGATCACGGGATCCACAGTGAAAGGGATCGCGGGATCCACAGGGAAGAGATTGTGGGATCTACAGTGAAAGGGATCATGGGATCCACAGTGAAGGGATCACGGGATCCACAGTGAAAGGGATCACGGGATCCACAGTGAAAGGGATCACGGGATCCACAGTGAAAGGGATCACGGGATCCACGGGAAAGGGATCACGGGATCCACAGTGAAGGGATTGTGGGATCTACAGTGAAGGGATCGTGGGATCCACAGTGAAGGGATCATGGGATCCACAGTGAAGGGATCACGGGATCCACAGTGAAAGGGATCACGGGATCTACAGTGAGGAGATTGTGGGATCCACAGTGAAGGGATCATGGGACCTACAGTGAAGGGGATAATGGGATCTACAGTGAAGGGATCATTGGGATCAACAGCAGAGAGATTGTTGGGATCTACAGCAGCGGGATCCTTGGGAGCTACAGCAGATGGATCATTGGGATCGACCACAGAGAGATTTTTGGGATCAGCAGCAAAGGGATCGTTTGGATCAGCAGCACCAGCTCCTTCTCTGCAGGAGTTACTCCAAATATCCCGGTTTTATTAGGACAGTTCATCCCTTTGGTGCCTCTCCGGCTCCTACAGTTCGGAAAGCCCTGGGATGCGGGTGGGTGGGTGGTGGGAATGTTGGGGTGCTCTGGTCCTGTGGGATCCTGCCGGGGTCACAGTCCCAGTGCCAGGGCAGAGCGGCTCCACTCCCAGCCCTGGAAGCAGTGACAGGGATGGGGGATTTTAGGGAAAACATTAATGGGATTGTTATTGAATTCCTCAATGGATACGGAGATGTCCTGGGCAGATTTTGCACTCCAAAAAGCTCCTTGAGGGCTCAGGAACCATCCCAGCCCCTTCCCTGCCACTCACCACTCCCACCCCCGACTGTATTCTTCCAGCCCATGGGAATTTCTATCCCTGCCTCGGATGCATACAGCACCTTCTCCTTACAGGGTGCTCATCCAGCCAGGAGAGACCCCCAAACGCTCCAGGTCCCATTATTCAGTCGAGAAATAGGAATGGATCTCCAATTCTCCAAGAAATTCTCATCCATGGGGGGGGGGTTGCTCCCATATGGAATTCCAAGATCCCCCATATTTAAAATACAAATCCCCCAAATTTAAACCAAAGGTTTCCCATATTTAAGCCCGAACTCACCCATATTTAAGCCCCCAATCCCCCAAATTTAAACCCCAAATCCTCCAAATTTAAGCACAGAACTCCACCACATCCAAGAACAAGACGCCCCAATTCCAGCCCCAAACCCCCAGTGAAGCCCGGGATAGCAGTGGGCAGTGGGGGGTGGTGCCCGTGGGCTCTGGAATTACCCCGAGGAGAGGGAAATCCACCGGGGCCATCCCATAAATCCCATTTGCGGCGGCCGGTCCCTCCTCGCCGAATCCCTCAGAGCTGCGCGCTTTGATCCCGGGCTTTAAAGCTGAAAACCGGGATCAGCGCTGGAAGGAGCACCCACACGGGGACCACCTCCGGGTGTCCCCTTCATCCCTCCAGGACGTGGGAGCGTCGCCTCCTCTTCCAAAACATCCCCAGGAAAACCCAATATTTTGGGAGCCGTTTCGCCTCCCCACCGGCTGCCGCCGGCTGCTCCTTTCGCGGCCGCGGCGCTCGCGGGGATTATTTGATGATTTGATTATTTTTGCTCCCCGGCTCATTAACGGGGTTGTTACCAGGCAGATTTCCCCACCCGAGCTTCTCCTTCCCAGCCGGCGGGCCGTGGGAGGAGGGAATGCCGGTTTCCATAGCGATGCGCTCGGCTTTAATCAGGGTTTCTTCCCTGGGAGAATTGATTACAGAAAGTGGCGCTAAATAAGTCGGTAAATGGGATTTTTGTGTATGTGTATATATATATATATGTGATTTTTTTTTCCCCCCCGTCCTCTATCGGATTGTATTAACCGTGTCTTTGAGATGCTGGTTGAGATTTGGGGGGGAAAATATCTCTGGCTTCTCCCAGATGTGGGGATAAAGAACGGAACCGGGAGAATTAGCATGGAAATCGCCTGTGGCTTAATCCTTGTCCACCGCGGGCTGCCGGGGGCATCTCCTCCGGCATCCATCCGGTGCCATCCTGCTGGGATTTGGCAAATTTTTGGAGCAGATTGTCCCATTCCTTCGCTTTTCCCTGTCCGTTCCTCTGCTGTGCCTTTGTCTGTGTCTCATTCCCAGAATTTGTGATTTAGGGAGTTGGGCTCCCCACAGCTCTCCTGGTTTCCCATTTTATTCACTCTGTGCGGTGCCCCAAAGTTAAACCCAAGATTCACAAATTTAAGGACAAGAATCACCCATATTTAAGCCCCAAATCCCCCAAATTTAAACCCAAGATCTCCCTAATTTAAGCACAAAATCCTTAAAAATTTCAACCCCAAATCCACCAGATCTAAAACCAAAATCCCCAAACCCAGATTAAAGCACGAGCTGTCCCCAATCTAGCGCTCCGAAAATCTCACACCCCAAAATTAAACCCCAGATCTCAGCCAATTTTTCCCCAAATTTAAGCCCCAAAACTTCCGAATTTAAGCTCAAATTTCCTCAGGCCCAAGATCTGCCAGGTTTAAACCCACAATTCCCTACATTTCGTCCCTGAAGCCACAGATCAAAGCCCAGGCTCCTCCAGGTTCCAGCCCTGAGCGATTCCCCAGTCGCTTATGGGGTTTTCAGGGATTTTTTTCTTCATTTTAATTCTCCACCTCTCAGTGGCTTCTGCTGGGATTCTCCAATGGGATGTCTGATTGAGGTCCTGGATTAATCCCGATTTTCTTTGCTGGGCCGTTGTTTTGGGGGCCGTTGTCCCTGGGGATAACAAATTCCTCCAAGGCTGAGACGGGGATCAGGGATGGACGTTGGAGAGGGACCAGGATTTATTTGGGATGGGATGGGATGGGATGGGATGGGATGGGATCCATGGGATGGGATGGGATGGGATCCATGGGATCCATGGGATGGGATGGGATGGGGTGGGATGGGATGGGATGGGATCCATGGGATGGGATGGGATCCATGGGATGGGATGGGATGGGATGGGATGGGATGGGATGGGATGGGATCCATGGGATGGGATGGGATGGGATGGGATGGGATGGGATCCATGGGATGGGATGGGATCCATGGGATGGGATGGGATGGGATGGGATGGGATGGGATGGGATGGGATGGGATGGGATCCATGGGATGGGATGGGATGGGGTGGGATGGGATGGGATGGGATGGGATGGGGTGGGATGGGATGGGATGGGATGGGATGGGATGGGATGGGATGGGATGGGATGGGATGGGATGGGATCCATGGGATGGGATGGGATGGGATGGGATGGGATGGGGTGGGATGGGATGGGATGGGATGGGATCCATGGGATGGGATGGGATGGGGTGGGATGTATGGATTGGGGGGGATGGATGGCTCTGAGAGGACAGCAGGCTCTCTGACCACCCCAGAGATCCCAGCCCTGCTCCCACGGGTTTGGAGCAGCTCCCAGCTCGGTGTTCTCAAGGCACGGCATTTCTCCAGGGCTGGAGCTTCCCTGTGCCCTGCCGTGCCTCAGTTTCCCTGAGAACCTGCTCCGATGGAGCTGCTCCCCCCTGGCCAGGAGAGTGGATGCTCCTGGTGTGCTGCTCAGCAGGAATCAGACAGTTTTCCGGGAAACTGAGGCGCAGCAGGGCAGGATCACCATCTCGGCCTCACTGGAACGCTGGGTCACGCTGTGGTCACAGCCCCGTGCCTCAGTTTCCCCTCTGGGCTGTTCCCGAGCACACTCCCGGCACCCTGTCACCCCCTCCCACAGGTGCCACCACCCCGTGTCCCCCCCAGGGCACCCCGGGCTGTCCAAGGTCACTGCGAGGTGACGCTGCGGGGGGATGCTGAGCAGCAGGCTGGGATTAACGGGATCATCCCGGCTCCCTCCTGCGGGAACAGCAACAACTCCTGAGGGGGTGGAGCAACTCCCGGGGGGATGGAGTGATTCCCGAGGGGATGGAGTGATTCCCGGGGGGATGGAGCGATTCCTCAAGGGACGGAGCGATTCCCGGGGGGATGGAGCGATTCCTCAAGGGACGGAGCGATTCCCGAGGGGATGGAGCGATTCCCGGTGGGATGGAGCGATTCCCGGGGGGATGGAGTGATTCCCGGGGGGATGGAGTGATTCGCGAAGGGATGGAGTGATTCCCGGGGGGATGGAGCGATTCCCGAGGGGATGGAGCGATTCCCGAGGGGATGGAGCGATTCCCGGGGGGATGGAGCGATTCCCGGGGGGATGGAGCGATTCCCGGGGGGACGGAGCGATTCCCGGGGGGATGGAGTGATTCCCGGGGGGACGGAGCGATTCCCGAGGGGATGGAGCGATTCCCGGGGGGATGGAGCGATTCCCGGGGGGATGGAGCGATTCCCGAGGGGATGGAGCGATTCCCGAGGGGATGGAGCGATTCCCGAGGGGATGGAACGATTCCCGGGGGGATGGAGCAACTCCCGAGGGGATGGAGCGATTCCCGAGGGGACGGAGCAACTCCCGAGGGGACGGAGCAACTCCCGAGGGGATGGAGCGATTCCCGAGGGGATGGAGCGATTCCCGAGGGGATGGAACGATTCCCGAGGGGACGGAGCAACTCCCGAGGGGATGGAACGATTCCCGAGGGGACGGAGCAACTCCCGAGGGGACGGAGCAACTCCCGAGGGGATGGAGCGATTCCCGAGGGGATGGAGCGATTCCCGAGGGGATGGAGCGATTCCCGGGGGGACGGAGCGATTCCCGAGGGGATGGACCAACTCCCGAGGGGATGGAGCAACTCCCGAAGGGATGGAGCGATTCCCGAGGGGATGGAGCGATTCCCGAGGGGATGGAGCGATTCCCGGGGGGATGGAGCGATTCCCGGGGGGATGGAGCGATTCCCCAGGGGTGGAGCGATTCCCCGCGGGAATATTCCGCCTGCTGTGCGGGAGGGCAGCGCGGTGATGGGCGGGCAGGGAATTGAGCTGCTTCGATCGCCTCAGATTTCCCTCGGCGTGGAAAAGTTTCCTGGCTGGGAGGCGGGAGCGGGATCTCCCCCCAGCGTTCGTGGGATGCTGCGGGGGGGGCCACGTTAAAGCTCAGCGAAACGGAAATGAAATATCGTGCCCGAGTTGAGGAGATGTTTTATCGGAGGTAAATCCGTTAGACCAGCCCGCTCCCGGGGAAATCGGGAATTTGTGGTGCTTTCAGGGGAAAGAAAAACCAGTCAAAATTCCCGGGGAAAGTTCCTTATGGGGATATCGGAGCCAAATGCACCCAGACCCCGCGGTTTGGGAGCTGCCGGGGCTCAGGGCTTTGCTTTAGGGGTGAAATGAGGAGGAGATTCCTCCTGAGGTGAGGATCATGGAGCATCCCCTCTCCATGTGGGAACAGCAAATTCCCTGGATTTCAGCGCTCCCAGCGTCTCGGAGCGCCGTGAAAGGTTGGGGGAAGGACGGGAGGTGTCTCGCTGTGCCGTGCCTCAGTTTCCCTTTCCAGTGATGGAGCCAGAACGGGCGGGGCCGGGTTTGATCCTCTACATTTAGGGGGAAAAAAAGAAAAGGAAAAGGAAAAGGAAAAAAAAAAAGGAAAAGGAAAAGGAAAAGGAAAAGGAAAAGGAAAAGGAAAAGGAAAAGGAAAAGGAAAAGGAAAAGGAAAAGGAAAAGGAAAAAGGAGAGAAAAAAAAGGAAAAGGAAAAGGAAATTTTATTGTCCTCAGGCACCCCAAGGCTGCATTTCGCAGCCCTCCCTGTCGGACCCCTCAGGGAAGGGCAGAGCCGGGAGCATGGATGTGGGATCGGGGCTCGGAGGGCACCCTGGGGTCCCCGGGGGGGTCCCAGGGGTGCGTCCCTTGGAGCCGATTCCATGGGGATCCCGGGCTGCGGCGTCCACACAGGCGCATCCAGCCGGGGCCGCGTTCCCACGGCAACGCCGCCGGAAGCGGGGAAATGAAATAAATAACGGGGAAAGGGGTGGGGGAACGGATGGGAGAGAGGAGCGGGAGCCGGGGGGTGCTGGGGCCCTGGCGAGGGACCCTGAGCACCCCGAGTGTCCCCAGCGCCACATCCCGACCCCGGGGACCCGGGAGCTCCCGTCGGGGGGGGTTCAAAGGGGCCGTGCAGCCACCTGGAGCCCCCAAAACCTGCGGCATCCACAAGGGATTGTCCCAGCTGGGCAAGGACCCGATTTGTGCCTCTTTCGCCCCAATTTTTGCTCCTGCCGTGGTTTTGTTCCTGCATCGGGGCCTTCTCCCGGCTGGGGCCGCATCCCGCTCATCCCCACCCGATGCTGGAGAGGGGTTGAGGCCCCGGCTCCTTTAATTTCTTTCCGTCTGTGATTTTATGAAGGTTTCTGCAGATGGAAGTAGGTCAGGAACTTGTTTCCAAGTCATTAAATGAAGTCCCCGGGTTCACGGCGGTGTTTGCACCTCCTTAATAACCAACCGTGCTCTCCTCTCGTTTCAGCCGCTGCCAATTCCCCTTCCTGGGGCCGGGGCTGCGCTGTGCAGCCGCTTCCCACGGCCCCCGGGGCTCCTCATGAGCAAAGCAGGGCGTTGGCGGTGCCCAAATGCCCTAAACTGCCTCAAAAAGAGAGGCCGGGGGGCTGCAAGGGGCCGGGGGGGGGATGTGGGGTCCTGGGGCATTTGGGGTGAGAGCCGGGAGCGCTGTCCTGGGGCGGGAGGTGGCCGGAGCTCCAGGGATGCTCCATCAGCCCCGGGGCTGTGGAGAACATTCCCCATGGATCAGGCATCCCTCTGTCCTGCCAGGCACTGCCCTGGGGGGGTTCCCTCCAAGCCGCGATGTTTTTTGGGTCCCAAACTCCCAGAAATGGCGAAGGCTCAGGGACGGGGCCAGCGACGCTCCCGCAGCATCTTCGGCCGCGGCACCGGGGGAATCAAAGCGGCCAAATCTCTTCCAAACGCAGCGAAATGAAAAGTTAAATCCCCGGCGAGCCTCGGGCATATGGTGTGCGGGAGGAAATCACCCGGCTGCAGGATAATGACCCATCGGGGGGCCAGGAGCCCGGCCCGGAGCGAGGGGAGGGCGCGGGGGGAGCTCAGAGCTCAGCCCGAGGTGCAGATGCTGCTGCGGGGGTGAAGAGCAGCAGGTAGCCAGGAGCAGCATCCTGCCTGCTCCAGGATCCTGCCCAGCGCCTGCTGCAGGCTCCTGGCTGCTCCAGGAAGAGAGAGGAGGCTCCAGGGAGAGCTGCGAGCCCCTGGCAGGGCCTAAAGGGGCTCCAGGAGAGCTGGAGTGGGACTGGGGACAAGACCTGGAGGGACAGGACACAGGGAATGGCTCCCAGTGCCAGAGGGCAGCGCTGCATGGGAGATTGGGAATCAGGAATTGTTCCCTGGGAGGGTGGGAAGGGGCTGGGATGGAATTCCCAGAGCAGCTGTGGCTGCCCCTGGATCCCTGGCAGTGCCCAAGGCCAGGCTGGACATGGGGACAGTGGGAGGTGTCCCTGCCATGGGACGGGATGGGATTCAAAGGTCACTCCAACCCAGCCATCCTGGGATTCTCCGGTTCCAGGAGCAGTGGGAGCTGCTGGGGAGGAAGGTTCCTGCTTTCCAGGGCTGCTGGGTGTGGGGTGTTCATCCAGCGCTCCCCACCTTGGCTGCAATCAGATTTCCAAGCTCTGTTTCTCGGCGGTGGTGGGGAAGGGGCTCCCTGGTGTCTGTTCAATCCTCCCGGCGCAGCCAGAGCAGGATCCATCTCCCCCATCCTCCTCACGGGGATTGAGGCTGGGAAAACTTGGAGTGCTGGGATGGGTCTGAAGAGGGCAAGGGTGCCAAAACAGCTCCTTTCCTCTGAAATTTGGTGCCAGCACGCTGGGAAAATCCCGTTTTCCTGGTGCCATCTCCCCGAGCCCCAGCTGTGCCCCTCAGCTCGTGTCCCCAGTCCCCTCCCGGCGCTGGTGGAGTTTGGTGTCTCCTGTTTCCATTTCCCGGTGAAATCCCTGCGGGCAGCCGGGCTGGGCGGGATCCGGCGCCCGCCCCCAGCTGACGGATGCGATTTGCAAAGAGAACGTTTGGGGCCGATCGATGAACTCGTGAGTGGTTAATTAAGAGGGAGCCCTAAAACTCTTTACATTGATCGGCCGCGGGTTTATCTTAATTAGCAGTGGGACGGCGTTTGGATGGCGGCTCCTGGAGCTGGGAGGGGAGCGGGGCTGGGAACAGCGGGAATTCCCATCCCAGCAGCGGGAATTCCCACCCCAGCAGCGGGAATTCCCACCCCAGCAGCGGGAATTCCAACCCCAGCAGCGGGAATTCCCATCCCAGCAGCGGGAATTCCCATCCCAGCAGCGGGAATTCCCATCCCAGCAGCGGGAATTCCCACCCCAGCAGCGGGAATTCCCACCCCAGCAGCGGGAATTCCCACCCCAGCAGCGGGAATTCCCATCCCAGCAGCGGGAATTCCAACCCCAGCAGCGGGAATTCCCACCCCAGCAGCGGGAATTCCAACCCCAGCAGCGGGAATTCCCACCCCAGCAGCGGGAATTCCAACCCCAGCAGCGGGAATTCCCACCCCAGCAGCGGGAATTCCCATCCCAGCAGCGGGAATTCTCACCCCAGCAGCGGGAATTCCCACCCCAGCAGCGGGAATTCCCACCCCAGCAGCGGGAATTCCAACCCCAGCAGCGGGAATTCCCGTCCCAGCAGCGGGAATTCCAACCTCAGCAGCGGGAATTCCCACCCCAGCAGCGGGAATTCCCACCCCAGTAGCAGGAATTCCAACCCCAGCAGCGGGAATTCCCATCCCAGCAGCGGGAATTCCAACCCCAGCAGCGGGAATTCCCGTCCCAGCAGCGGGAATTCCCGTCCCAGCAGCGGGAATTCCCACCCCAGCAGCGGGAATTCCCACCCCAGCAGCGGGAATTCCCATCCCAGCAGCGGGAATTCCCATCCCAGCAGCGGGAATTCCAACCCCAGCAGCGGGAATTCCCATCCCAGCAGCGGGAATTCCCACCCCAGCAGCGGGAATTCCCACCCCAGCAGCGGGGCAGCCTGCGGAGGATGCTCGGAGCCCCACGAAAACGTTTTTGGGGGTGTTGGATGCTGCTGGGAAGTTCCGTGGGGAGCCGCGCTCGGCGTGGCGCTGAGCACGGAGCCGCTGTCACTGAAGGGCTGCGGGTCCTGGAGGCCCCTCCCAGGGATGTTTTATCCCCGAAGGATCGGGGACAATGCTCCGGGGGCTGGGCCAGCCCGAGGAGCCGCGCTGGGCTCGCTCAGCCCCGCGGTTCCCTGCGCAGGGTCACCAAACCTGGGCTCTCCCCGCTGGAGGTCGTGCCTCAGTTTCCCCACCCGTCAAACACGTGGGGCTGACCTGGGAATGCCCTTGGGATGCCCTTGGGATGCCCTTGGGATGCCCTTGGCAGGCTCTGAGAGCCGGGGAGCTGCCTTTGTGCTGGCTCTGTCCCTTAACCTTGTGCCCCACGAGGATGGAAAATCCAAGAACTGCTCTTCCCACAGAGGGAAAAAGCCGGAATAACGCGCCCACGGAGCAGTGTTGGACCTGCTGGGGCGGCTCCAGCACAGCTTTGTGGTGCGATCAGCAGCCCCTGCTCATCCCTGGGGAATCTGAGGCTGCTCATCCCTGGGGAATCTGGGCTGCTCATCCCTGGGGAATCTGGGGTGCTCACCCCTGGGGAATCTGAGGCTGCTCATCCCTGGGGAATCTGGGCTGCTCATCCCTGGGGAATCTGGGCTGCTCATCCCTGGGGAATCTGGGCTGCTCATCCCTGGGGAATCTGGGCTGCTCATCCCTGATTTTGCCCCTGGGATGGAGAAGGCTTTGGTTCAAGCTGGGGCTTCCCAGCTCCTTCTCTTCCAGGCCATCCCAGATGGAATGAAGAACCCGCACGGGTGTGATCCCTTCTCTCCAGCTCCCTGGGATCCCCTCTGAGGCCCTTCCCAGCCCCATCCCTCAGCCTGGAGCGTCCCTGGTGCCCAAAGCTCCCAGCCAGCTCCACGGAGCAGCGCTGCCGACAGCCCCCAGATGGATGGGTGGCCATAAAACCCCGAGCACCACGCTCCCCGTATCATTTATTATTTACATTCCTCAATTTAGGAGATTTACAGCCCGGCTGTGAGTATTTCCAGGGGCTGTTTCCTCGGAGAGTTTAAACAGCAGGGAAGTGAATTAAGTCTCAGTGCAAACAGCCTCGTCCCGGCCCCACACATCCAGGGGCTGCTGCTCCAAGGATTTGCAGCACCTTTAATTAAAAACAGGGTCCTGCTGGCTCCAACCTGGTGGATCCTATCCCAGGGATGGGATATCACAGCCCTAGGGTGGAGCTGGGCTAAAATCCAGAATCAGATTTCAGTGAACGAGAGCCCTCACAAAGGAAATTCAAAGAGAATTTGGAGTTTTACAGGTGGGGAAACTGAGGCACAGCTGGTGGATGCACATCCTCGGGGAAAGCTCAGGCGAGGGCTTTCCCCATCTCATTAATTCCCCCCTGTAATTAGGACTCACTGGCTCAGGCTGGGGTGCTGCCTGGCACCGCGGTGGGATCTCCCCTAATTCCAGATCTTTGGGAGCTGCTGGTGAATGGAGGGGGGTGCAAAGCCCCTCTTTTCCTGTGGTTTTCAGGATAAACTCCCGCTCCCTCAGGCAGGAAACTGGGGAATGGTGCTGTGGGGGGGGGGCTGGGGGCCCTGGAGCTCTCAGGGTGAATCTGGGGCACCTCAAAGAGTGACAGGACAGGGCTGAGTAAGACAAATGGACAGAAATTTTGTTTTCCAGGCTGCTGCCGACATCTCCCTGCACCTTGTGGTGTCCCAGCGCACTCAAGTTTCCTAAAACTTCCTTTAAAGTTCTCTAAAAAAACACGGCCTCATCCCAAATCCCCTTTTTTTTAACTTAAACCCATCGCTGAACATTCCAGAGCTCCCACCTCGCCTTTGCTCGCCCCTTCCTCGGAGCTAATCCTGTAATTAACAGTAGTCGAGCCCCGGCAGCGCTCAGAGCCATAAATAAGTGCTGGGATCAGGGACAGAGCCTCAGCTGCTGCCCTGAGGGGGGATTTATCCACCTCATCTGGGCATTCCAGATGATAACGGCGAGCAGAGCTCCACGGATCCACGGAGCATGGGCAGGAAATCAAAACACGGGAGCTGGAGCCTTTTCCCACCAGAACTCATCCTCCAGGATGGGTTTTCAGCCGTGCCTCAGCTCTGTGTGATGGGGAAACTGAGGCATGGAGGGTGATGTGGGGTTACACCTCCTTGCATTTGGAGCTAACAGGCTGTTAGTTCCAAATATCCCCAGGAGCTCCTGTCCTGCTGGCCAAGGCATCACACATTCCAACCAGCCACAACCCATTATCCATGGAATTCCCAGCAAATTCCAGCTGCTCCTGCCTTCAGCACCCTGAGAGCCACCCTGGTGCCTGTCCCTAATCCTTGACCCGTGATCTGTAATCCCTGATCCATAATCCCTGATCTCTGATCCCTGATTCCTGATCTGTGTTCCATGATCCCTGATCCATAATCCCTGATCCCTGATCTGTGTTCCATGATCCCTGATCCATAATCCCTGATCCCTGATCCATGATCTCTGATCTCAGATCCCTGATCTCTGATCTGTGATCCCTGATCCTTGACCCCTGCTCCCTGCTCTTGATCCCTGCTCCCTGCTCCCCAATCTCTGATCCTTGATCCCTGATTCCCAATCCTGCTCCCAATCCCTGATCCCTGCTCTTGATCCCTGCTCCCTGCTCCCCAATCCTGATCCCAATGCCCGATCCCAATCCCTGATCCCTGCTCCCTGCTCTGTTCCAGGTCGCGGCTCTGGAGAGGCAGATCTTTGATTTCCTGGGATACCAGTGGGCCCCGATCCTGGCGAATTTCTTACACATCATGGCCGTGATTTTGGGTATTTTCGGGACGATCCAGTACAGATCCAGATACCTCATGATGGTAGGTACCGGCCCGGGGCGGGCTCAGCCCCAGCTCCCTCCTGCAGCCCCGGGAACAGAGGAGCGGTGGCCGCTGCAGCCCCGGCAGCGGGAGGCGTCCGTGCCCATGGCGGGGTGGGACGGGACGAGCTGCAGGGTGGGACGGGATCAGCTTCAAGGTCCCGTGGGACGGGACGAGCTGCAGGGTGGGACGGGATCAGCTTCGAGGTCCCGTGGGACGGGACGAGCTGCAGGGTGGGACGGGATCAGCTTCAAGGTCCCGTGGGACGGGGTGAGCTGCAGGGTGGGACGGGATCAGCTTCAAGGTCCCGTGGGACGGGACGAGCTGCAGGGTGGGACGGGATCAGCTTCAAGGTCCCGTGGGACGGGGTGAGCTGCAGGGTGGGACGGGATGAGCTTCGAGGTCCCTTTCCCCCCAAGCCTCGCTGTGATTTTTGCATTCCGCGCTCCCGCGGGTGCCGGTGCCCGCGGCGGGCGGGGCGCGGCGGGGCTGCGGCGGGCCGGCCGTGCGCTGAGCTGTCTCCTGTCGCAGTACGCCGTGTGGTTGGTGCTGTGGGTCGGCTGGAACGCCTTCATCATCTGCTTCTACCTGGAGGTCGGGCGCCTGTCGCAGGTAACGCCCCCGCCTTCCTCCTCTTCCTCCCTGCCTCCTCCGTCCCTCCGTCCCTCCGTCCTTCCTGCTCTCCCGCCCTTGCGCTCCTCCTCCTCCTCCTCCCCAGAAGGGTCCCCCAGAGCCCGTGGGTGCCCCCAGAGCAGGGAATTCCCACGGGATGGGATGGCATGGCATGGCATGGGATGGCATGGCATGGCATGGGATAATGGAATGGGATAATGGGATGGGATGGGATGGGATGGGATGGGATGGGATGGGATGGACGCAGTCCAGGCCAGGCTGGCAGAGGGCGGCCTTTTCCTAACCCAACATTCATTCCCTTTCTCTCCACTGCGGGGATAAAGGAGCGGTGGAACGCCGGGAACAGGGACGAGCAGTGGCAGAAAGTTCGGGGCAGAGTCTGTGGCAGGGATGGGGAGGGCAGTGCGTGGGAGGAGGAGATCCCCCTGCTGTACATTCCCAATTTCCCCGGGTTTTCTGGGGCTCCCGGCCATGGCCGGACAACATTCCCAGCTTTGGGAAGTCACCCTGCGGCGATGGGGTGAGGGTGTGGGTGGGGCTGTGCCTTCACCGCACCCTGGGCTGGCAAACGACAGCTTTTACCCGCAAAAGAACCACTCTTCCCGCAGGGCCGCGGCAGCACCCGGGTCGGGGTCCCTGCGCCCAGCCGCGCGTCCCTGCCCGGCTCCGAGGCTGCTGGGCACAGCCAGCTCCGCTCTCCCGTGCTGCCCCAGCAGGGAAAAGCCTCCTGGGGGTGTTCCATGCCTGGAAACACCTTCCCGGGTAGCTCCAGGTCATTCGAGGCTCTCCCGAAGCGCTGCGTGCGCGCAGCGGGATGAGGAGAGGGGGAGCATCCCCTCCCACGGCGGGTTTTTGGTGGAAATCCCCGGTGCCCGTCACGCTGCCAGGGCGCAGCTCCGCCTCGTCCGCTTCCCGCACCTCAGCCCATCCTCCGGCTCCACAAACCCACGCTCGCTCCCTTTCGGGGTTTCTGCCGCCCCCGGCAGCAAAACAATCTTTTAATCCCAGATTGGTGATTTCCTGCGGAGGCTGCTCAGCCCCAGCACAGCCCAGCGCGGGGGGAGAGAGGGGCGGGAGGGCTCTGGTGGGGTGGGGGCTCTGCCGGGGGCACGGGGGGGCTCTCGAGGGGTGGAAAGGGGCAGACAGGGGCTGAGGGTTCCCCGGGTTCCCCCACTCCCTGCAGGGCGCCGCTGCCTGCCCGAGGCCACCCCACAGCTGCTGGAGGGGACACAGGCAGAGCGCCAAAGCCTGTGAGGGGCTGACAAGGAGGGGATGTGCACCAGGGGGACCCTGCAGGGCTCCCTGGGGATGGGATGAGGGCATGGCACCCCAAAACCCCGGGGGAGGCAGCAGGGCCGCCCTGCATCCCTAGAACACACTGATGGGGGGCTCCCATGGGCCCATCCCCGGGATGGCAGGAGGCAGCACCACAAAGAGCTGCTTCCCTGCCACCCTGGTGAGCGCCCTGTGACACCCATCCTGTCCCCAGGTGTCCCCTGGATCATGGCACCCACCCTGCCCCTGGGTGTCACCTGGATCATGGCACCCACCCTGTCCCTGGGTGTCACCTGGATCATGGCACCCACCCTGTCCTCTGGGTGTCACCGGGATCATGGCACCCACCCTGTCCCCTGGGTGTCACCGGGATCATGGCACCCACCCTGCCCCGGGTGTCACCTGGATCAGGACACCCACCCTGCCCCAGGGTGTCACCTGGATCATGGCACCCACCCTGCCCCGGGGTGTCACCTGGATCATGGCACCCACCCTGCCCTGGGGTGTCACTGGGATCATGGCACCCACCCTGCCCCGGGGTGTCACCTGGATCATGGCACCCACCCTGCCCCGGGGTGTCACCTGGATCATGGCACCCACCCTGCCCCGGGGTGTCACCTGGATCATGGCACCCACCCTGCCCCGGGGTGTCACCTGGATCATGGCACCCACCCTGCCCCGGGGTGTCACCGGGATCATGGCACCCACCCTGTCTCTGGGGTGTCACCTGGATCATGGCACCCACCCTGCCCCCGGGTGTCACCTGGATCATGGCACCCACCCTGCCCCTGGGTATCACCGGGATCATGGCACCCACCCTGTCCCCAGGTGTCACCTGGATCATGGCACCCACCCTGTCTCTGGGGTGTCACTGGGATCAGGACACCCACCCTGCCCCGGGTGTCACCTGCTTGACCAGATGTCCACGGCACCAGCATGGGAGGAAGCCCCAAACCCCAGGGCTGCTGGCTGGGGGTCAGGGAGATTCCCTGCTCTGATCTCACGGCGCTTCCTTGGCTTGGGAAAACCCATCTTCTGTCCAAGCCTCCCGCAAAGAGCCTCGGACCCTCCACCTGTGCCTCCTCCTCCTCCTCCTCCTGCAGGACCGAGACTTCATCATGACCTTCAATACCTCACTGCACCGCTCGTGGTGGATGGAGAACGGCCCGGGCTGCCTGGTGACGCCCGTGCTCAACTCCAACCTGGCTCCCGAGGATCACCACGTCATCACGGTCAGCGGCTGCCTGCTGGACTACCAGTACATCGAGGTGGTGAGCAGCGCCACGCAGATCTTCCTGGCGGTAAGGGCGCCCGTCCTCCCCCTCCTTCCCAAATCGGGACTGCGAGAGGCGGCGCCACGGGACCGGCCTGGGCAGAGGCGCCGCGGTCCCGCTGGAGGTGCCCCCGTCACGCATTTCTGTCACCCCGAGAGGAGCAGACGGAGCCCTGCCAGCACCCCAGCGGTGCTGCTCACCCCAAAACTTGTCATGTTGAGGGCTGGACGCTGCAGGGATGGAGGAGTCGCTCGCTGGGAATGAGCTGCTGGAATGCGCTGCCCGCTGGGAGGGAGTGTCCCCCAGTCGGTGACCGTCACCCCTGCGGGGAGGGGGGAATGGGACACACCTGGAGGCAGAGCTCCCTAAAACAGAGCTCCAAGGGGAATTGGGGTCCCCAAGGGGGCTCCCAGCACTGTGTGGGGCTCGGCAGCCCCCGTGGGGTGCCAGCCCTGGCCCCCTTGGGGCCCTCTCCTTGTGCAGCTGGATCCATCCAACCCTGCTGCACCCCAGACTGCACCGGGATGGGCTCTGGCTGCTCCCAGTGCCCCCAGTTCACCCCCAGTGCCCCTGGTTCACCCCCAGTTCACCCCCAGTGCCCCCAGTTCACCCCAGCTCACCCCCAGTGCCCCCAGTTCACCCCCAGTGCCCCCAGTTCACCCCCAGTTCACCCCCAGTTCACCCCCAGTGCCCTCAGTTCACTCCCAGTGCCCCCAGCTCACCCCCAGTTCACCCCCAGTGCCCCCGGTTCACCCCCAGTTCACCCCCAGTTCACCCCCAGTGCCCCCAGTTCAACCCCAGTTCACTCCCAGTGCCCCCAGTTCACCCCCAGCTCACCCCCAGTGCCCCTGGTTCACCCCCAGTTCACTCCCAGTGCCCCCGGTTCGCCCCCAGCTCACCCCCAGTGCCCCCGGTTCACCCCCTGGCCGTGCCCCCACTGGCCCCATGCCCGTTGTGCTGCCCATCACCCCATAACCAGCCTCTCCCGCTGTTTTTTCCCAGCTCTTCGGCTTCGTCTACGCCTGCTACGTCAGCAAAGTGTTCCTGGAGGAGGAGGACAGCTGTAAGTGCCGTGGCTGGGGGTGGCAGGGGCACGATGTCCTCGGCTGATGCCACCCTGAGCGGGGTGGGGGCTGGGGAAGCGATGCCTGGGTCCCAGGCAGATGAAGAATTCCCTTTGGTTGTGTTTTTGGCCCATTTTCCCATCCCCGGTGGGGCAGAGGCGCTGGGGTGTGATGGGGCAGCCCTCACCTGCCTCCCCTCCTGGCAGCCACAGTGGCCTGGGGACACTGTGTCCCCCGGGCTGTGTCCCCACTGCCAGACTGTCACCCCAAAACAGGGGAAAAACAGCATTTTAGGCAAAGTGAAGCCTAACTTCCATCCAGCCTGTATTGCTCTTTATGATCCCACCCCGATCCCTGCAAACTCCCCTCGGGAGGAGCCCCGGCCCCGATTAACCAGGTGGTGGAGGCCGTGGTTGTGCAAGTGCATTAAAAGCTCATCTGCCATTAATTAATTCCCACCAGCCGGCAGATCCCGGCAGGGCTGTGCCACAAGCTCCCGGGTGTGCTGCTTCCCTGGGCTCAGCACCGGGAGTGGCACCGGGATCAGCACCGGGAGTGGCACCGGGATCAGAACCGGGATCAGAACCGGGATCAGCACCGGGCTCAGCACTGGGATCAGAACCGGGATCAGCCCCGGGATCAGCCCCGGGATCAGCACCGGGATCAGCACTGGGATCAGCACCGGGATCAGCACCGGGAGTGGCGCTGGGATCAGCACCGGGATCAGCACCGGGATCAGCACCGGGCTCAGCACTGGGATCAGCACCGGGATCAGCCCCGGGATCAGCCCCGGGATCAGCCCCGGGATCAGCCCCAGGATCAGCACCGGGATCAGCCCCGGGCTCAGAACCGGGATCAGCACCGGGCTCAGAACCGGGATCAGCACCGGGCTCAGCACCGGGATCAGAACCGGGATCAGCACCGGGATCAGAACCGGGATCAGCACCGGGATCAGCACTGGGATCAGCCCCGGGATCAGCACTGGGATCAGCCCCGGGATCAGCCCCGGGATCAGCCCCGGGATCAGCACTGGGATCAGCCCCGGGATCAGCACTGGGATCAGCACCGGGATCAGCCCCGGGATCAGCACTGGGATCAGCACCGGGATCAGCACCGGGCTCAGAACCGGGATCAGAACCGGGATCAGCACCGGGCTCAGCCCCGGGATCAGAACCGGGATCAGAACCGGGCTCAGCACCGGGCTCAGCACCGGGATCAGCCCCGGGATCAGCCCCGGGATCAGCACCGGGCTCAGCACCCGGATCAGCCCCGGGATCAGCCCCGGGATCAGCACAGGGCTCAGCACCGGGATCAGCCCCCCCCCACGCCAGCACCCACAGGTGGTCCCAGCCAAGCCTGGGGTGCAGCATCCCCGTGTTTTCGCTCCTTTCCCATGGAAAGAAAACATCTCCGTGTGGAATTGGCCGCTGCCCGAGGGGACAGCTCCTTTCCAAAGGGTTTATCCAGCACCGGCGGCTCCGGGGAATGTTTGCAATCCCAGCATCTCCCACATCCAACACACTTTTAATATTGATGCTGCCTCAGCCCGGGATGCAAATGCATCTTTTTAATGGAATATGGTATTAGATTTGGAAATGGATGGATGGATGGAGTCAAAATCGAGAGCTGGCGGAATATTAAGTCAGGAAAGGAAATATCCCGGGAGAGGGGAGCTGTCCCCTGGAGCTCTCAGCTCTCGGACACCCCTGGCTATCCCACCCCAGTGCGGGGTACTGTTGGGTTTGGGGAGTTGAGCAGTGCTGGGGATCCTGCAAAGGTTGGATTTCCCAGCCTGGCTGCACCTGGAGCCCATCCCGGTGCTGGCAGTGCCGGGGAGAGAGGGCAGGTCTGGGGAAACACGGGATGATCTGGGAGGAGTGGGGTACCCGCAGCCACCCAGGGCATCTCCACCTGCCCAGGGCACCCCCAGGGCACCCCAGAACCACCCCAGAACCCCCACAGGGCACCCCAGAACACCTCCAGGGCACCCCAGGGCACCCGAGAACAACCCCAGGGCACCCCAGAACAACCCCAGGGCACCCCAGAACACTTCCAGGGCACCCCAGGGCACCCTAGAACAACCCCAGGGCACCCCAGAACACTTCCAGGGCACCCCAGAACACCTCCAGGGCACCCCAGGGCACCCGAGAACAACCCCAGGGCACCCCAGAACAACCCCAGGGCACCCCAGAACACCTCCAGGGCACCCCAGAACACCTCCAGGGCACCCCAGGGCACCCTAGAACAACCCCAGGGCACCCCAGAACACCTCCAGGGCATCCCCGGCCACCCAGAGCTGCCCCAGCACCGCTCGGGATGAGGAGCCGGGCTCTGGCACCGGGATCCCCCCGGGATGAGCCTCCAGGCTGGAAATGGAAGCAGTAAAAGCTGATCTCTCGTGCCTGCGACGCCCCGAGGTGACAGCCTCAAACGAGAGCTAATTCCACCGTAATTCTCCTGAAATGCCCGATCCGCGGCCAGCGGGAGAGAATTGCACCCTGCGGCCAGCGGCAGCGCCGGGAGGAGAGGGGAAGGGAAGGGAAGGAGAAGGAGAAGGAGAAGGAGAAGGAGAAGGAGAAGGAGAAGGAGAAGGAGAAGGAGAAGGAGAAGGAGAAGGAGAAGGAGAAGGAGAAGGAGAAGGAGAAGGAGAAGGAGAAGGAGAAGGAGAAGGAGATGGGAGAAGGAGGAAACCGCCGGGGTCGCGGAAGTTGCTCCGGCTCCTTCCCCCCGTTCCTCACCGGCGGTTTCCCGGGACACTCCCACGATCGCGGCTGTTGTTACCCGGGGTGAAGCCCTGGCCGGGGGTGCTGCTGTCCCTCCCTGGATGCTTCAGTTCCAGCTCCCAGAGAGCCTGTGGAGCCTCCTTCCCTGGAGGTATCTGAAAGCTGCCTGGAAAAAATTCCAAGCGTCCTGGGGGAGCCTGCTCGAGTGGCGAGCTTGGGCTGGGTGACCGGCAGTGGTCACTTCCAGTTTGTGGTTCCGGTTTGTTCCCCTGGGATGCCGCCACCACCGGGAATGCAGCACCGGGATTCCCCGGGATGACTCAGGATGGCAGAACCATGGAATGGTTTGGGTTGGGAGGGATCCTAATTCCCACCCAGTGCCACCCCTGCCCTGGCAGGGACACCTCCCACTGTCCCCATGTCCAGCCTGGCCTTGGGCACTGCCAGGGATCCAGGGGCAGCCACAGCTGCTCTGGGAATTCCATCCCAGCCCCTGCCCACCCTCCCAGGGAACAATTCCTGATTCCCAATCTCCCATGCAGCGCTGCCCTCTGGCACTGGGAGCCATTCCCTGTGTCCTGTCCCTTCAGGCCTTGTCCCCAGTCCCTCTGCAGCTCTCCTGGAGCCCCTTTAGGCCCTGCCGGGGTTTTGAGACCTGAGAGCTGCATTTCCCTGGGGTGCTGCACTGTGCTGCGATGCAGCCTCAGCTCGGGGTGTTCCCGGTCCCACGGGTGCCTCGGGGTGCCGGGAATCTCCCTGCCGCCCTTCCCCGCTCACCCCGCTGCTCTCCCGGCTCTCCCCAGTTGATTTCATCGGCGGCTTTGACTCCTACGGGTACCAGGCACCGCAGAAGACGTCGCACCTGCAGCTACAGCCGCTCTACACGTGAGTCCCCGGGGTGCTCGGGGCGCTGCCGCAGCTCGGCTTTGGGGCTCTGCATCCTCACCGCGAACGCGGGCGGGGCTGGGAGGTTTGGGGAGGATCCCGCTCGTGGTTTTGTGTTCTGCTGGGTTTTTGTTCGCCGAGGTGCCCGGGGGAGCAGCAGCTCTCCAGATGAGCGCAGCCCGGCTTTTCCTCGCTCTCCCTTGCCCGTTGAGCCGAGCTCGCGGAACGCTCCAGAGAGATAAGGCTCGCGAACCTGAAGGGATTAACCCGGGGCGGGCTCTGCCTCTGCCCCCTGCCAACAATTAATTACGTTTTAAGCCTTGGATGCAAATTCGAGAGCGGGCGATGCCGTTGGGGAGGAGAAGAGGGGCCGGGGGGGGGACAAATCCATCTGTGACAGTGCTGGGCCCTCCCTGGGGCGCTGAAGGGTCCCGTGGGTGGAGGGGAGCACCCATGGGTGCTGTGCCCCCTGCACCGAGCTGGTCCTGCCCTGGAAGCCCCC